>NC_020494.1:20205645-20206747 GCF_000184155.1 Fragaria vesca subsp. vesca | reverse complement strand
TCTAGCTTGATACATTAGATATACATATAATACATGTTATGTCGACGAAGCGAGAAAATAATTAAAGAGAGTAACCCTATACCAATAATAGAACTGAGATTCTCAATATTAAAGGTATTGGTAGCCTCAAGGGGCGCATGCTTCGTGCAGCTTGTGTTAATTTAGGAAACATATTTAATTTATCTACTTGAATTTATGTTACTAATATTACTTAATTAAATAACAATCAAAGGCCGTCAAGTCATCTTTACTCAATCTAATAATGGCTATGAGAATTATAACAATTATTGATAATGAAAAAGAGATAAAAGACTAGGACTCCAAAACAATATTATTGTCATACTAACAAACATTGAATTAAATAAGAATGACGTGACGGTCTTAGTTAATTTGTTGTCCAAGCAACACGAATCTAAATAGAGAATACAAATTCTAAGGAAACAACAACCAAGTAGTCAGTGGCGTAACCACAATAGAACGAGGAGGTTCAAATGACCCCTCTAAGTTTTTGACCAAACCATGATTGGTCGGTATAATTATAGGTTGTGCATGCATATATTATATTTTGATGTAATTTTTGACCCTTGTAACTTAAAGAGAAAAAAGAGTTTTAAAATGTTTGGCTCATTCACTATGAATATGAGGAGGGAACTCGTTGATTCTGTTTTTATTACATCTTTGCATTGCCTAATTAATCGATGAATGTTTCTTTCGCATATTTTCGCTTCTAGTTTATACATGTTTTTCGCTCCTAGTTCTTTTCTACACCATTAACACTAATTCTTTCGAGTCTAACATCATGCTATGAAAATTATGAGGAGAAATATTTGAAACTGAAAGGCAGCATGATATATATGTGTGTGTGTGTGTGTCGTGAAAGAATATTTGATAACGAAACCAGCCATCAAGCAAAAATTATAACATAAGAGGAATTGTCATGAACAAATTTAGCTGTTTTAGAGAAACTTGTTATTTTCTATATTGTAATGATTTATGTTCTTAAACTATCCGAAGAATGCTATAAACAAATTCATGTAAGTTTTTTATTTAATGATATTTTTGTTTAATATGATCCGTCGCTATTTATATATATTAGGATTAA
>NC_020494.1:20148532-20205625 GCF_000184155.1 Fragaria vesca subsp. vesca | reverse complement strand
TGCCTCGCCTGCTGTTACTAATGCCCCTGACTCATGTCTCCCTGGTACAGAAGATCTTCCATCTGAGGTTAGTGATTCTATTGGGGTTAATGCTAGTGATGCTAATAGTAGACAATATGTGTTACCCAATAGGTCTACTAGGGGTAAACCAGCAAAAACATATGAACCTACCCTTCAAGCCAAAGCTAAATATCCAGTGACAAATTTTATGTCTACCAAGAGATTGTCTAAGTCATATGAATCATTTGTGAATCAAATATCTGCTGTATCAGTACCTAACAAAGTGCAGGATGCGTTGGGAGATCCAAAATGGAGGAAAGCAATGGATGAGGAGATGGAAGCGTTACAGAAGAACAATACTTGGGAGCTTGTATCCCCACCACATGGAAAGAAGGCTGTGGGATGTCGCTGGGTGTTTACAGTGAAGCATAATCCAGATGGGTCAGTGAGTCGATATAAAGCACGCTTGGTAGCAAAGGGATTCACTCAGACATATGGCATTGACTATGATGAGACATTTGCACCAGTTGCAAAGATGAATACTATCCGGGTATTGCTCTCTCTTGCTGCTAACTTAAACTGGCCTCTTAAACAGCTTGATGTCAAGAATGCTTTTCTTCATGGAGAACTTGTGGAGGAAGTGTATATGGATCTTCACCTGGATATAAAACTGCTCCTTCAGGTAACTTTGTGTGCAGATTGAGAAAATCTTTGTATGGTCTTAAACAATCACCTCGTGCTTGGTTTGGAAGGTTTTCACAGTTCATGAGGAAGATTGGTTATAAGCAGAGTAACTCAGACCACACATTGTTTCTCAGACATCAACAAGGGAAGGTAACAGCTCTGATCATATATGTTGATGATATGGTTGTTACTGGTAATGATACTATTGAGATGGATAGATTGCAAAACAGCTAGCCACAGAGTTTGAGATGAAAGACCTAGGTACACTCAAGTACTTCTTGGGCATTGAGGTAGCCAGGGGGAGTGAAGGCATTTATCTGTGTCAGAGGAAGTATATACTTGATCTATTAGCAGAGACAGGTATGTTAGATTGTACTCCAATTGACACTCCTATTGAGCAGAATCACCGATTAGCAGAGTATCCTGATCAGGTACCTACCGACAAGCCTCGTTATCAGAGGTTAGTTGGACGTCTGATTTATTTAACACACACTAGACCAGATGTTGCTTATGCAGTAAGTGTGGTGAGCCAGTTCATGCATAATCCCAGTGTAGATCACATGGATGCTGTTGTGAGGATTTTGAGGTACTTGAAGTCAGCTCCTGGGAGAGGAGTAATGTTCTCTAAACACAGCAGTATTCTTGAGATTTGTGGTTTTACAGATGCAGACTGGGCTGGAAATATTACAGACCGGAGGTCTACATCAGGGTATTTTACCTTTGTGGGAGGTAATCTTGTTACTTGGAAGAGTAAGAAGCAAAAGGTGGTGGCTCGGTCTAGTGCTGAAGCAGAATATAGAGGTATGGCAGTTGTATTGTGACAACAAGGCAGCCATTGATATCTCACAAAATCCTATACAACATGATCGTACCAAGCATGTGGAGGTTGATCGTCACTTTATAAAGGAGAAGCTAGATGCAAAGATCATTAGCTTTCCTTTTGTCCCTACAGAGGAGCAACTTGCAGATATACTCACAAAAGGAGTTTCTAAGAAGGCCTTTTATGACTCACTTGGCAAGTTGGGCATGGTTGATGTATATGCGCCAACTTGAGGGGGAGTGTTAGCGTGAGTCATGGAGTTAGTTTAGGCATGTAAATTAATTTGTTATTACTTTCCTATTCTGTATGTGTAGTACATAGTACGTAGGGTTTGTACAACTTGTATCTCTATATATAGCCTCCACTGTGAGATGAATAAGATATCAGAAAATTCATTCTCCAAACCTTGTTATATTTGACAGCTTTCTTCTTTGATGGTAATAAGCAAAATTGCATGTTGTCTATTTGGATTCACCGTACGTAGATTAAGCTCTTCAACACATATGTTTATCTTTAAACCTCCTTAAACCTAATAACTTGATGCACAAAAGGGCTTCAAGGCTTACTTGATTTGTCGATGAGTCGTAGCTTGTTTATTAGTTAATTTAACTAACACCTAAAAGGTCATGCATGCGCTGACAAAATGAAATCACCAATGACCAAGCCAAGTTGCCATATCATAAGCCAAACCGCCACACAACAAAATTTTTAAGCCCGGTTGCAGTCACGCCTCACTTACAAGGCCATCGACTTGGTACGACACTGGAGTCGCCATACGAAATACTAAAGGATTGCTGAGGAAACCCTATCCTCCCCTCGAGCCTCCCTCTTTGCTCCAACGCAGTTGTATGCTTGTATTGTCACTTGGTGCTTGGGCTTAAAGCCTAACTTATTCCTATAAGTCGCGGTACAATTGTCAATTTACTCTTGTAGAAATAGAATTATTCAATTTCACTCTATATGAAACTGTATAAAAGTGACCTATTGTCGGATAAGAGAGATCACACATTACAAAAGTAGCAAATAAAATATAACATCTAAGTATGTGGATCATACCAATAACTAATTGTACCGATGTCATTTATGATTAAAACTCAACACCTTACGGTTGGTAAATTATGACAATATCGGTACAATGATAGACTATATTGACGCATGGATTGGTTTGGACCAGATCGGCTGGGCTTGGGCTTATCTTTCTCATTGAGTTTTTTGTTCTTTGCGGAAGGTAGTGGACTTATGGCCCAATTTAGGCATTTTATTATGTTAGTTTTTTTTAGAGTTGAAGCTTTTCTACAAGCCTTGGTGGAAGTTTTTGGTTCATCAGCATCAGCTGTAATGATTTCCCATCTATGATTCACGTAGAGCCAAAGATATTTATAGCAGTAGGGGGAGTATCTGAAATTCTGAATGTGAATTTATATAAAAAAATGTTTCCAGGAACTAATGAAATTAAAAAGACCTCCAAAATCATACAGGAGGTTCCAATAATACATTATGCAACATAATCTACAAGAAACCAAAGAATCTTCGTTGCTACTACTGCCAATGAAAAGGAAGAGTTTGAGAGCCTTGATGATGATGATTCCCCTGCTGTGACCCATCAGAGCCCATGTGGAATATTCCTGAGGACTGATGAACATTATGTGCATCGTCACTTGATCCATGGGAGACCCGAACTGAGTCCATTGGCTCTATATTGTTGCTGTTGTTGTTCCTATGAAAGCCGAGGCGGTGGTGGTGCATGAGAGATGTCGTATTAGGCTGCTGCATCATGTGTCTCAAACCCAACTCAGATGTCTGCTGCTGCGTCTGCGGTGATGACAGAAGAGAGAGAGCACAATCCGAATCGTGGAGGATTCGAGTTGTTGTTAACCTGTCATGACACAGTTTGCTCTTTGCAGACGCAGCAGCCCCTGAAGAAGCAGTATCTGACATTGAAATGGTATTCAGAAGGGGCTGGCATACAGAAGCTCCATGAGTTTGGTTGTTGTTGCTACTTTGGAAAAGTGTGAATTGCTGCTTGTTTGCCCCTCCCTTATTGTAGCTGCTGCTGCTTCTGGTTGAGGACCCGAGAAACATGTTATGATGTTGTAGATGTTGGTTATGATGCCCGGTATCGGCTTCAGCTTTGACAACTGCAGCCCATGTTGGGTTCACAACAGTGGTGGAGGGATATACAAGTGAGCTAGAGAATGGCGACAATTGAGTACCTGCAAAAAGAGAACATACAATATAACAAATGCAAATGCAAGCGAGCAATATGTGATTATAGAAAACAAGGTTGTTGTATAAACCAAATACCAGGTTATACAGATATACAGAGCTATGAATAGCACATCCGAAAAGTTAGCATTTCAGTGGCCACTAGATTATCAACTGTGAGAATGGACCACACATTACACATATATATTGATGGAGCTAGCACTCTCAGCAAAGTTTCTGCAGCTAGATATGATGTATATTATTTTCTACTTGTAAAAGGTGTTTGTGTGGGTGCAAGAATGACTCATCTGCTTCTTTTGCGCATGCACATGCCAGCTTCTGAACTTTCTATAGGTCAAGTTTAACACAAACAATGTTGCAGCTAGCTAACCTTGGTAGTTGGATAAGAAGCTTCCTGAACGCGACAAGGGTTCGGGTTGAGGCTTCCTTCTCCTACGGTTGTGTCCATCAAGACGTTTCCTGCAGCTTCTCTTCCCTTCGTCAAATTCCTCCAATGAATGGAACCTACAGAAAACAGCAAGGCCAGGGTTAAGAAAATTGACTTTCCAAGGATGGTGGCTCAGAAATGAGAGACTAACATATATGTAAATATCAAGGGGAAGTCCCCTTGTATTCAAAAATAAATAAAAAATATCAAGGGGAAGAGTATTTTGGTCCTCAAAACATGTAGATCTTTTAGAGCAAGTTAAAGAAGGTTCGGTCCTTATCGATGCATAAGGACAAGTAGGAAAGGGTTTGAATTTGTAGGACATAGTCTCTATCTACAAAAATAAGGATGACAGGAAAACAGAAATTGCTATTAGTTCTATAGTCGAGCAATTTAATTAGCACCAAGAAAGATTATCATCTCACAGTAGTAACCATTCTTTCTTAAACAATTAATGGAGCCGACTAAGACTTTATCATGTAAGTATGGAGGCACCTTTAAATCTCCAAATCCTAAATCATCAAAATTCGGAATCAATGTAGCAGTGAAAACACAAAAGTACAAGATGCTGCAAATCAAAGAGCATTGCAAAGAACAAAACAACAATCAATGTCTACTCTAACAGTATGGAACTGGTTACAAAATCTTATACCTGCTGCATTGTTGGCAAAATCGTTGCTTCTGGCCATTTATTGTGACCATTGGAGTCTTAGAATGTAGTTCACAGACCTTATGGCGCCTATGGTAATCCCTACAAGTACTAAGGTCTGATCTACACCCGTCAACGAGGCAAGAAACTGTGTGGGATCCATTATAAGCTGCCCTTGACCTCTTTGAAGCCCCGGAAGGTGATGACGATGAAGGTTTAGGACCTCCATGTTGCTTGAACATGTCCAGCAACTGATTATTACCAGAATCACCCAACTGACCAAGCTTCAAATCAACAGAAAAGTCTCCTTTGATGGCCCTATGTTGATCTCCAAAGCTACTAGACTCATTCACTGTGTCCAAGTTGGAAAAGGTTGCTTGCTCAAGTTCACTCAAATCCCACGAAGATGATGCTTTCATGTTCCAGTCCATAAAAACCTCTTTGACTTCTAACCAAAGCTTTTGTCCCAAAACCCCCCAACTAAGCTTCTCTCTTGCACTTTGTAATTGTATCACCTTCAAAGAAGAATGTATTCCACACGTTCACCAAAACAAACAGAAGTACATAAGAAAATTTGCAGAACAGATGCAAATTCAGAAACCCATGTAACTACTTAATGAAAATCCCAACTCACACAAATTCAAAAGAGTAATTTCCTCCTAAAAATAATAATAATAATAATAATTTCCTCTGTCATACAAAACATGCATAAGAAGCCAACAGCAGCAATATGCAAATGTAACTGCTGCTAGAACCCAGAAATCCAATCCAAACCAATTTATGAGATAGATCATCCAGTGAAAAATGAACTCATAAAGTAAGAAAAAATGTCATTGGCCAAAGCAAGAATGAAACTATTGGCTGATGAAAGCACGTTGCAATTTACTACATCTTCAACAATGAAAGACTGACCCAAACAAACCAAAATTAGAAAGGAAGACTTTTCCAGTAGTTTGGAAACAGGAATAAATTAATGATATCTTAAGAAGGCATTGTTCCAAGAAATTGGGAAGCTTTGGATGGAAACCATTACTATTTTGGAACATGAAATATAAAAAAATGAGAGAGAGGATGGAAACCATTACTATTTTGGAACATGAAATAAAAAGAAAATCAGAGAGAGAGAGAGAGAGAGAGAGAGAGAGAGAGAGNGNGNAGAGAGAGAGAGAGAACTTACAGATAAGCGGTGCAGAAGAAGAGTGGTTTCCCATCCATTTATTTACTGACATGGATTCCATAATAACCAATAAAGTGGGTATTCAAGAAAATAAAATAAAAACCAAAGGAAGAAACTTAATCAGTTGGGTGTGCAGGTTGACAAGTGAAGAATCACTTCTTCTACCTGTCAACAAAATGCCATTGGAGGTTTCTGCTGCACATTGAAAGAGAGACTGAAACTCTGAAGGGGGAGGATAATGTAATGAAAGACTACACAACTCTGTAAGAAATATCAGTGAGAGAGAGAGGAGGTGAGCTAAAGAGAAACTAGAAGAAAATGAAGGGGGCCAAGATCACTTCCTTCTCTAACTCTTATCAAAAAATTTCTTTTTGTCCATTCTGGGTTTTGTTTGAAATTGGTTGCAATAGTATAGTACAGCAAAGACAGAGTGAGCGAGAGAGAGAGAGGGGAAAATAATGACAGCTAGCTTAGCTTAGCTTGTAGCTTTCAGACTTTTTTGACGCAAACTAAGAAAATGAAGTACAAAGAGGAAAGGGGAAGAGATGGAAGGGAAGAAGAAGAAGAAGAAGATGATGATGATGATGCTCAGGACAAACCATGTGGCATTGTGTTTCACATTTCATGGCATGTCTTTCTTTTGGGCTCCTTTTAATTGAGACCTGTTGTGTACCTCACGCTTCTCTGTGAGCGAGTGGGAAATAAACAGCGAGAAATTCTATGATGCCTCCGTGTATATGTATATGATGATAGACTAATTTACAAATTTGACAACAATTTTGTTGTCACATTTTGATAAATAGAGTCATTGTTTTGAATTTTAATTCTATTAGTTGTAATTACTTTATATACGAGTAATACGACATTTTTACAAATTTATGAGTATAGTTGTCAATGTGGTAACTTAATTTAGTTATATGTAAATCTATAAAACACATGTAGTAACTATGTTGTTAATGTCGTAATTTTAGTTCAATTTAATTGTAATTTTGATTCAATCATTTGTAAATTAAGTGTATGCTACTATGATATATGTCCCCTTACCATGAACAACCCCAAGAAACAACATCCCTTTTCAACAAGAAAAATGGTTGTTCAAAAAGAAAAATAGAAGGGAGCTACTTCCATTAGTTAGTTTGAATTGAATGGAAGTTTTATAACTGCTAAATGTATTCAGCAAATTGCTAAATAAATCCAACAAATTTTTTACACCCGGCAAAATTATAGAATATTTAATCACACCCAGCAACTTTCTAGTAATACCCTTGCCTTATTAAACCCACCAAAATCACGCCCAACACTACTTGCTGCGGCCTCCACGAATCGTTTCGTCGCTCCCGGAGGCTCTCCCTTCTCAGCTTCTGATGGACATAGTTTTGGCTCATCGATATATATGTTGCTATATTTTTTTTCTTTCTTGTTCAACATCCTTCATCGGCATCACTCTTCGGGATGGATAAAAAATTGGATTACCTCTTCCGTCGTGAGCATTGATCAAGTGAGGACACCATGGTATATTTTCTTTAAAAAACATAAACATATATATTGATTGACATGGATGCCTTTGCTTTGTGTAGTCGATCAAGTGAATTTCGCAGTTACTTTGGTGTTGTATGCTACCGGCTTTTTCTATTCATGATCTTGTTCATACAAATTGAAATTAAGGAGTGTACGTAATACCATAATCTCTTTTTTCATTAATAAAAAAAGACTTGGGCTAATGATTTTATTTTGGCACCAGGTTGAACCGGAAGCTTTAATTGCTCCAATATGAAATGTACCCAGCTTTTAGTCTTCAAAACGATTGCGGATGCTCTTGTTAATTACTGTCTCAAATGGTGTACATGCAGACTGGTAATGACATTTTGATGATCGTACTTGTTATAAAGAGATCTCAATCTATATTGTTTTCTCTGTCTACTCCTTTCAAAACGGCTGTAATGCCATCTTGCCTCTCCGGTTTAAAATTTTGCTGGGTTCATGTAAGGGTAGTTTAGGAATATTTGTTGGGTTTAATTAACTCTAATAGATATAACTGAGCTAATTGCTGGGTGTGTGATGTGCGAAAATTCTTTAGTTCGTAAAAATGACGTGGTACAATTAAAACCACAAGTTTACGTCCATAGCACTGTTGACTTCTCCTGTTGACTAACTTTTTCCGTCTTGTTCTTTTGGACAAACATTCATTACCTCACTAAAATGAAGAAACAAAAAACCCAGAAATGAAGAACCCATAACATGTCGACCCTATCCTCGAATACCCGTAACGAGGACCCGATTATCCTTTTGAATCCGGCAACAGCTGCTCGCGAGTCGCCGTAGCGGTGAACTCTGAATCGTTTCGACGGCGCTAAGCGAAATCCTAGGTCACCATTTGATCAAAAACTGAGATATGACGGGGATCGGACGACGGTTCCGGTCGAGGAGGAGAATGGGCTCATAGGCCTTGAATCAATCGGAGGATCTCCAGCTAAACCAGCTCGATTGGGCAGCCGTATGCTTCGGAACGTCGTCGTTTTAGGCAGTTCGTGACGGTGAAGGCGGGGTGAAATCAGACGATGTGCGAGCGCCCTGGGCCTCCTATGCGGCGGCGATGGGGATGGAAGTCTTCTGGGTCGTAGAACGAGTTGGAAGAGAGTAGGAGAGTGTTCATAGGCGTCAGTGTTTTTTTTTTTTAATCCCATTTGTTAGGGCGTGAATGCAAGCGCTGTTAACTCAACGTTGGCGACTGGTCAATTGGTCAATTGGTGTAATGTGTATGTGTGAGTCCCTACTCTTATAATGAAGGGACCCCTTGAATATGGTGGGTTGATAATTGTAGGCCATTGATCGGCAGTTGTTGAGTTGTTTGATAGTTACAAGCTGTGCCTTTGCTGGTTGGTCTCCAAATGGGAGCTAATAAAAGGAAGGGATTTCCATGGTAAATGAGTAGGGACTTTGAGCAAAACATGGAATTTGATTTGCACGTGATACTTACATCTCAATCTTGTGTGAAACCATATAACATGAATATTTACACGATTGAAAATTTGGCTATTAACGAGTTGAGTTAGAATGTGCACGATGCATATGAAACTAGAGCCCCCCACGAAATAACTGTTAGAGCGCGCGGTTACTTCTATTGGCTTGGTAACAATTACATGTGAGCCACTGTAATAATCCTGATGTGGGAGGAGAAATAATCCAAGAAAGAAATAATTGTAAGATCAAGAGAGAGAGAGAAATAATTGGAGGGTAAAATGGTAACGCTACAGAATCCACATACAGTGGACAGGTCCTTCAAATCTGCAAGTCTGCAACAAAACAACCCAAAAAGTCAGTACATGGCAGCTGTCAATTGCGACTGTACGTGGGACCCACACCCGGGGAAAAAGGCTCTGTTGCTTTATAGGTTTGCCACGTGTCCTTCTGGCAACCTCTCCTCCATGACTGACTCCCACCCTCCAATCTGATCCCTCGCAGCGTAGGTTTCACTCGTCGGCGCCTACCGATCCGACGTCGTATCATTGTTCATTTGTCGCGATGCCCGTAGGCCGTAGCTCTGTAAGCGTCATCATGACGTGTTTAATTTTCTGGGAAATGAAAGTAACCCATTCGTCTTTCTCACAAAGAAGAGTGAAAGAGAGAAATTTCTATGTCTGAAAAGATTAGAGAATTACCAGAAAAGTTGTTAATTGATGTAGTAAAATGATATGTTGTGAGTAACAGTTACACAGAAGAAATAGAAGAAATTGGTTCCATTAGATTTTGGACGGAACCATTTTCCTTTATATTTTTTGGTCTTTGAGAAAATTATTTCATATTATTTTATATTACAAACAAAAAATATAAACAACTTTCACTTGCTTATGTTTTTTTTTTTTAGAGAAATAACAGAATTTATTCAGAAAGAAAAAGGTTACAAAACATGGGAATTATCGGTGGAGGAAAAAGTTTCCCCACTCATTTCCCTACTACCAGAAACAGTTACGGGTCTGTCGCTAACAATGACATCCATGAGCCAATCGGGCCCAACCCCTAACCAAACTAACCGCCTATTTAATCGGGCTACATACTTAGCCACTACATCAGCCGCACCATTCGCAGTCCTAGAAACATGAGAGAGTTTAGGACTACCAACAGCAACCAACAGAACTCTAACTCGATCAACCAATATCCCCTCTTCAGCAAAACACTCACCAACATCATTCACCACTCCACAGCCTCTAAACAATCACATTCAACCTTCTCTAGTAACCAATTATGCTCTACTACATATTCCAATCCCTTACAAAGTGCCAACAACTCAGCAACACTTGGTCGAAAACGGCCTTGGACTCTTTCTCCTCCCGCTAGCACCAGATCCCCCAAATGGTTCCTCACAACAACTCCCACACCAATATTAACTCTATTAACTCCATTATTAATAACAGAAGCATCAGTATTTAAGCTTAACATACCAGGGCTAGGAGGTTGCCATGCCATACCAATTATAGACCCCCCACTACTCAAGTGTGATTGCCTACTATCCTGCATCGCCAACAAACTTTCCCACATTAACACACACTGGTCATATATAATAGATGGGGGTCGAGGCCGTTCTCCATGTATGACCCTATTTCTCTCACTCCAATTGCTCCAAAGCATTATAATAAGCAATTTCATCTCATCCACAATTAAAACTTTGAAAGCATGATTCAAAAACTCAGTAAAGTCGGTCAACATACCCGAAACCAGCTTGGAATAGAAACTCACCCTCTCCAACACCGCAACACAAAACGAACAAGACCAGGTTGCGGCAAGGGCGTATCATCAGCAGCTTGGCACCTCGGACATAAAGGACTTTGAACAATATACCTCTGATACAACGACCACATGCATGGAATAAATCCCATCGAACACCTCCATAAAAAATGATTCATCTTTGGTGGGACTTTGTGTTTCCAAAGATGTTTCCAATACACTGAAGCTATCGGTGTGGAGCGATTACTCTCTTTCTTCGCCAACCAATAAGCACTCTTAACTGAAAACTTCCCTTGCTTATTTTGATTCCAAATCAATTTATCCCGACACGTTGATTGTGCAATAGGGATACTAAGCATAGCCTCCACTTCCTGCATTGTAGCTACTTTCTCCAGCCTATGCATATCCCACAAACCGGACACCGAAATCAGCTCATTCACTCTCATATTCCAATCACAGCCATTCTTCCATGCAATTCTAAAATCAGGTATTCCAGGAACCCAAGGGTCTTGAAAAACTCGGATTTCGGCCCCATTGCTTACCCTCCACCGAAGACCTTTAGTTAGAAGTTGTTTACCCCACATCACAGCCCTCCAAATACTGGAAGGATTCCTCCCAATAACAGCCTCCAAAAAAGAACTATTAGGGTAGTATTTAGCCTTCAACATCTGACCAACCAAAGACTCCTCATCTTGAATTAGCCTCCAACCAATTTTTCCAACCAAAGCTTGATTAAAACACTGAAACTCCCTAAAACCCAAGCCACCTTCTCCCTTCGGCACACAAAGTGCATCCCACCTCCTCCAATGTATACCTTTTCCACCAAAATTGCCCCACCAGTATCTTGCTAGATGCTTGTTAATTTCCTTACAAATCCCTGCTGGTAACTGGAAAACACTCATAGTATAAGTAGGTATTGACTGAGCCACAGCTTTGATCAACACCTCCTTACCACCCTTGGAAAGCAGTTTACCTTCCCAACCTTGAATTTTTTGCCACACCCGATCAGCCACACCCTTGAAGACTTTCTTTTTATTTCTTCCAGTCACTATAGGCAATCCCAAATAACGTTCATGGCATGGAACAATTTTCATATCCAACGCTGTACTACAAGCTTCCTTCACTACCCTCGTCGTTCGTGGACTGAAACTAACAGTAGATTTTTCCACACTGATTTTCTGCCCCGATACCCTCTCATACACCGCAAAAATCTCTTTTAACTTGAGACAATCTTGAACTGAAGCATCACAAAACAACAAGCTGTCATCAGCAAAGAACAGGTGTGTTACTGATGGTGCACCCCGGGCAATTGAAACTCCATGCAATAATTTTTCGCTCTCCGCTTTTTTCAACAAAGCAGAAAAGCCTTCCGCAACTAAATAGCCAACGGAGACCTGATTATATAATAGCCAAATAGAATAATCTTAATATGAAAACTGAGTCACTACTGTTTTAATGATTGTATTTACATCTTTTGATAAACAGGTACGTTTGTTAATGAATGTTACTAATATATGCTATCTTATCAGTGTTTTACGTGTGATACATTGATTTATTTGGTCCAAATTAATGGAACATGCCAAACTCGGGGCAAATTAAATAGATGTAGATGTGTAACTACATGTGGTGTACAATTATGAATCAGGTAGCTGATTGATGAGAGGTCGAAGGATGGAGCCACATTTATATCCATGGCTAACCTAGCTCGCATTGACAAGGACTTTTCTTGAGAGGGCCATTCCAATGTTCTAAACCAGGGTTGAGACACATATGGTTCATCATATGTACGTATGACGTTGATATATGTTATTTGGCTGTGGCAAGACCATGACTCTAACAAATTGTTAGCAGTCCATGACTTCAAACAATTATTATTATTATTGTACATGCATACAAGAAATTATATACAGGATCAAACTCAAAGATTAAATCTCGTTTTCTAAAGTATCTAGAGTCCCAAACTCATGTTAGACGATATGATTGATCTCAAGTTTCGACATCTCACACTTCGTATTGTCGAAACTCAAAATTTTTACCCATTAAACTGTCAGAGAAATGTGAATGTTTCGATTATTTCAAGCTAATGACCACAGCTTCACCTGTCATACTATTTTGACATGTAACTTGGCACTAATAGAGATGAAGAAATTGTGGAGACCGGAGAGAATGAAAATAAATGGAAGCATGCATATTATTTTTTGGGGAATTTTCATATACACCCAATTTTAAAGAGTGGTTTTAAATAAAACCCACCTAATATTCCTATCTGATAGACATCTAAAATGTATCAATTATGATTAATATTATGTCTTATTTTTTCTAAATTTTACATAATTGCCACTATTCAACTATAACATATTAATATAATAAATTAGCTTAATTGATGTTGTCTTATTTACCTTAATTATGAGTTTTTCTTCTAACACTAACATTTTTCAATCAATTTACAAGAATCATGTAGTTTTCTTTATTTTTATGAAAAAATTTAGATTAAAGGAATTTATTCTCTAATCTATACATAAGGTAAAATATAATATGAATAAGATATCTGATCTAAACCCTATACCTTAAACTCTAAACCCTAAACCCTATACCCTATACCATAAACCCTAAATCCTAAACCCTATATCATAAACCCTATACCCTGAACCTATACCCTAAACCCTATACCTTAACCCTATACCCTAAACCTAATTTTGGGTTTCTTCTTTTTAGGTATATTATCATATCATGCCCTACTTAAAAGGTACATTAGAAACGTAAGTAATAGAGAGTAAAATGTTCTCTCGATTATGATGAGAAATGATATAATAATATACCTAAAAAGAAGAAAATTAATCAAAGAACAAGAACATGTACCTTACAATTAGACATTTTTTGACTATGTAGAGAGACACCAAATGTGAGCTTAAGAATGAAAAGTATAATCCTATTACAAATGACATACTTCTGTATATAGCTTATATATATATACACTCAAGTTAGTAATAACAAGGTAAGAAATTAAAGAATGTAATTGATTATAACAAAGTTAAATCTAACTAAATTTTAGTTAGTATTTGAGTTTCAAATTGATGCTAAAATTGAGAAATATACTAAATTTAGCTTTCTACTGTCTGAAGGGCAAATTAGAAAAACCGAAAAATGAAGAAAACTATTAATTATAGACATTTGTTCTATAAGGTATGTTTGCTTATATGAAGTGGGTGTAAAATAAAAGAAAAATATATATGAGTTTATCTGAAAAGAGGTCTAGTATTTTAAATTTTTATCTAATTTTCTCTTATTTCTACGTCGGCGAGCTGTGATCCCCATGCTCTATTGGCATGTCCATTGTCACTGCCCACCACGTCCATCAGTTTATCCTGCTGTTCTTGACGTATAAATTACTTGATTTAGGAGGAGCAAGAGCTCATATCAGCACATGGTTTCTGGATCCGAGTCGCCATTTTTCTCAAGGCATCCATTAATGGATGTGACTACACCTTGGTGCTAGTATTCAATGTCTGCTACTAATATTCTTTTCCAAGTCTCCCAGCCAACACCCATTTTTCAATTTGTCAAGTGAGATATGTACGAAAACACTGAACGGTTTAGAACACGGTTCATCACTGGCCATTAGACATAGGAACTGTGGATAGTATGTTTTGAAAGCATTGTTTCGGATGACCGACATTTCAACATCGATGGTTTTCTTATGATGACAAGTGATTGAAAGAGAGAAAACGAAAGGAAAATAAGAGGTAGATACCAATCAATAATATTGGTATTTGGTTGTATTAGTTGATAGATTCTTCATCACGTAGAGAAACATAACTAATTAAACGCCAACAGAGTTAGAGTCCTAATATGTCTTAGAGGCGTGTTGCTCAATATCTTACCCATTTTCACTGGCGGAACTAAGATGGCACCCCCCACTCCTATGTTGACACATTTGAAACTATTACCAATTTTAATCAACTTTGTTAGAAACAATGGAAATTGTTAGGTGTGGGACCTCCAAACTTAGTTGCTAATCTGTTTGGCCTCCCGATTTCTTAAATTCTGGCTTCGTCACTGCCCATTTTTACATCATCTTTTCTGCATTTTCTCACCAATTATGTGTTCTTAGAATTCTATTTAAAACAAGAATTTATTCAATATAACCGAGCATCATCAAAGCATCATCAATTCATCAAATATCAATCTATCAAGTCACTTTTCTTACCATACATAAAGTAAGTCATTTTTTCTTACTATTAAAATTTTACCCCCTAGGCCAAATGTTGGATACCCCTAATGTTTGGTATCAAGCCCAAACTCTTAAAGCCCAACTCAGGTTTGGTCAAATAATAAACAAGTTTCTGAATCAAAATCAAAATTCCCCAATTTCAATTCTGGACTAGTAGTGCATAAACCCTCGTCTCCAGCTTTTAGGGTTCGTCTCGCTCCTCCCTACGTTCAATTTCGTAAGCAATTCAATATAGGGTTTCTTCACTACAGTAAAACTTCGCTGGCCTCCAAAAAATGTGATTCTTGTGTTGTTTCGTTTCAAAAATTGCAGGTTTGCGGTTGAAAATGGACGGCGAGGAGTTGACTGAACAGGAGACCGCTCTTTACGATCGCCAAATTAGGGTTTGGGGCGCTGATGCTCAGAGAAGGTAAAGCTTCTAGCTTTCCTTTCTTAATTTTTTTTTTTTGTTTGGAATTCTGAGTTGCTTGCTTTGCTTAAAGCTTTGATTTTGATTTTGGTTTTTGGTTTAGGCTGAGCAAAGCTCATATACTAGTCTGTGGAATTAATGGGACTACTGCCGAGGTAATTGAGCTAATTTGAACTGTCATATCTACTCTGGTTTGTGTTAGAATGAAAATGTTGGTGTGCAATTTTTGTTAAACTTTTGTGGGTTTTTGCTTTTGGGTAGTTTTGCAAGAACATTGTACTAGCAGGAGTCGGTAGTTTGACACTGGTGGATGATCGGGTAGCGACCGAAGAGGCCCTTTCTGCTAACTTTTTGATACCTTGTGATGAAAGCGTGTATGGTGGGAAAACTCTAACCGAGCTTTGTCGCGATTCTCTGAAAGATTTCAATCCGATGGTTCGTGTTTCTGTGGAGAAAGGTCTGCTTTCTAGTGCTACAGATTTTCCAATGATTTGATTCGGATTAAGTAGCTGAAACAAATTTTTGAGTTTATTAAGAGTATACTAGTTTAAGAGTATATTAAACGAAGTTTCCAATGGTTGTTCGTATCAAAGGAGTGGTGATTGTTGGGAAATTTATGGCACTTAGATTAGTTAGGTTTATTTTTAATTTTTTTATTTTTTGTAATTTCTGGTAAAAGAAGAATTAAGAGTATCCCATTCTTTGATCTCACAGGTGACTTGTCAAACTTTGGTGGTGAGTTCTACAGCAACTTTGATGTTGTGGTCATCAGTTGTTGCTCTCTCTCTACAAAAGTATGATGCTCCTTCTCTTCAGATTTGATTATCACTTTCTGATTTACATTGATCATGAGTTTAATCCACATTATCTATTGTCTTTTGTCAATTCTTCTTTTGTAGAAACTGATCAATGAAAAATGCCGAAAGTTATCAAAGCGGGTTGCATTTTACACAGTTGATTGTAGAGACTCTTGTGGTGAAATTTTTGTTGATCTGCAACTCCATAAATACTCAAAGGTGACCATCTGATATTATTTCTTATATTCTAGTTTCACTGAAGTGGTTGCCAATTTCTTTTCTTGATTTATGGCTAAAGATATTATTGCCAGAACTGTAAATCTTATAATTTTCCAATGAATCACTATTTGTTTGAGCACATATTGACTGTTATGATGTAGATTATAATGACAAAATACTCTCAAGCATCTTCAGCATAGAGACTAATGACAGAAAAAGACTGACTTTCTTCTTCTTCTTTGCTTCCTTAACAGCAAAAACTGGAGGAAACAATTGAATGTGAGCACAATTATCCAAGTTTTGAGGTATGACTTGGTCTTTCATTGCTCTAGATGTTGAGTTTTGTTGCATAATTTTCATGCATATCATGCATTATTTCCTCCCACTTCCCAGACATTTTTGCAATTATTGAAGCTTCATTTAGGTCACATTCTGCATGTTTCATTAATTTGGGACCTTCATTCATCTTAATAAGACCTCAAGATAAATAATTTTTGATGGAAATAGACTGTTATTCACAACACATGGATTTAGATTGTTGCAAGTCACATACAGAGATAATGGTCACATTTTGGGTAATAATGTGTGTCACATATAGCATGAACTTACTAATGTCTAGTGCACTTACACCTCTGTGAATTCCAGGATTCAATTTCAGTACCTTGGAAAGCACTTCCCAGAAAAATGTCAAAGCTGTACTTTGCTATGCGAGGTTTGGTAAAATAACTTATTGTTTTTTTTTTTTTGTGTGTGAAAATGTTGGGATTACCCATAGGATAAAGATAAGAGAGGAAGATGAATTATTCCCAGCTAGATGTGAACAATTAAAAACTACCTGTTTTACTGATGGATCATTGGAGAGCATAAAATGGCCATAAAATAAACAAAAATAGCCAAAGAAATAAGAGACGAAGAGGAATAACATTGACCTTCAACAAATGAGATGAGGGATGCATATATCAATTTCTTTATAGCCTTGCTGTCCAAAATTCTTTTGCCATCAATATCAAGACTTATAGAATGCAGATGTTCTCTTACGTTGTGTTTGGATAAAGTAATTTTAATATCCATAGAAATTTCAAAATCATGGGAATTACAATTCATTGAATTTAAATTCCATTAATGGAGAATTCCATTGTTTGGATTTCATGACGTAGAGTTTTAAAATGACAAGAATTTGTATTCAGACTAACCTCAGTTAAGGGAATTGACAAATAACGCCTATTTTGTGAGGAATTCAAGTCGGGAATTTAAGCTCCCAAATTCCACGATTATTTTCCCGTGGAAATTGTTAATTCCACGGGATAAGAATCCAAACGAGGGAAACCGTCCTAAGAAATTGGGAATTCCTTATTTTTGATTAAATTCCCGGGAATTCACCCGCATCCAAACACACCGTTAAAGAACTTTTGCCCTCATATTCACTACAAGTCTCTTGTCATGTGTCAACCACAGGGTTGCACATGTTTGCTGCTTTAACTTTAGTCTTGCTGCTATGTTGTGGTCCTGCTACACTTTTTGTGCCATCAGTCCAACACCAACTTATAGGATGAAAATGATCTCATAAAGAGGAATTTCGCCCTTAAATTTATCTCAAGTCTTGTATGAATTGGTTTCCACTTATCGAAGACCAAGATAGGTGAATTAAGATTATTGTCACTTAACTGCAGTGATAGAGAGGTTTGAAGAAGCTGAGCAACGTAAACCCGGAGAAGTATCAATTGCAGATCTTCCTGGTGTTCTGAAATTGAAGAAGGAATTCTGTGAATCACAGGTGTGGTACTTAAAAGTTGTTATTCTTTTGCCTTTCTAATGTGGTACTTAAAAGTGTTATCTTTCTTCCTACTGCATTGCCTTACGCTTGCTAACGTAACAACCATGCAGTCGTTGAAGGAATCTCATATTCCTGATGCCCTCCTTGAAAGATTGGTGACAGATCCAAGAGAATTTCCTCCTGTTTGTCCCATCATTGGTGGGATTCTGGGGCAGGTGTGCCGACTATCCATCTTATTATATCAAGTAAAAGTGTTTACTTCCCATCTAGAAATATAATGAAATGTTGATTCCCTGACGTTGATAGTTTTGTACTGAACTTCTCAGGAGGTTATCAAAGCAATATCAGGCAAAGGAGAACCTCTCAAGAATTTCTTCTTCTTTGATGCTATGGATGGAAAGGGCATCATAGAGGACCTATCAAACTTTAGCACCGGAAGCTGAGCAGCCTTGTAGAGAGGGATTTGATTGTTCAAAGGGTTGAAAGTAGGACAGTCCTAACTGCCATATAGTGTTGGTAATAGAATTTTCAGGAGGCTTGACCCCTCTTCAGGTAGCTTATAAAAATCCTACCTTTCCGGTTCGGATTCTGATTACTCATCCGTTGCTCAGACTGTATTTGCTAGTGAACCTTACACTACAACATTCAATGATTGGCAATGTATGTTCACAGTCATAGTTACGAGTCTGAGTGCATTGTTCATCGGGTTATCCAACTGTTAAACAAGTTCATGTCTTGATGTTTCTTTCATTTGTATGAGAATCGACATTTGAATCTGAGTATTTGGTCCCTCAAAACTTAATGGAGCGTATATTACTATGTTGATGTCCAGGAGTGGATCATTATACCAAAATCTCAAGGTCCACCTAGTGACACATTATTCATTCTTGAGGTGATGCCTAGGGGGGGATTGAGCAACAAAGAAAGCAAAGGCCAAAGGGATGAAAGCTGCTTTAAGTTTAATCTTCGAGGTCAAGTCCATTGATATTTATGATTTAGGTGTGCTGATGAGATTATGGGATCATAGGTTGTTAAGATTTGTAAGGATGGGTTTTTCTTAACAAAACAAAATTAGGTATTGAACTCTAATCATTACTGAGAATACTGACCCTAATCAAATTCTCACATAGTTTATTTCCATAGCAATCTTTCATGTGAATTTAAAATCTATTGGCCGTTACAAGAGGATTATGGAAATACTCGAATTTGAAACAGTATAGATCAAAATCATTGACTGAAATGCTAAACTTCAGAGACTTTTAAGGTAAAAGACTACCCAAGAGAATGTGCTTTTAACCTGGAAAGATTATTTACTATAAGTGAATTTTCTTTTCTCTTTTGATGCTTCACAAATAGGTTTCCTTTCACTATATGCAGAAATTCCAAATTGGAGAAAAGAAAGAAAATGTTAACAACTAGAAGGAAAAAGCAAAAGAATAAGGAAAGCACAAAGTAGTAGGGTAGATAACAGAGGCTGTAATGATCTACTCCTGCCACTATAAATCATGATTAGTGGTTCAGTGATCCTGATTAATTCTTCCACAATATAAAGAATCACAAAGGAGTCCCCTACACAATCCCATTCACTCCAAAAATCAAATTTTCAAAAGAGTTATGATATTCAGAATGAGGTTTATTCTTATCTTTCTTGACTGTGCTTGAAAATCAAAATTAAATCACCAAACTCATCATCATCCAGATAACCCTTTTTCAATTCAAAAGCACCTACAAATTACACTCCTCACAAGACCCTACCATGGAAAGCCAAAAGGCAAATGACCCTAGTGTTAAAAGTCCTCAAGTAGAGAAGCTACAAGAGCAGTTCATGAATTTGCAACAAGAGTGGGAGTCATACAAACAGTCCAACCCCAAAACCAAGAGGAGATCATGTTCTTCATCCTCAAGCACCTTGGCCAAAACTGTTGATCAACTCCTTGACAACTCTCCAAGGCACCTCATGTCTTCACTTCAGCACATAATGCCTCCCTCAAAAGGCGATAGCTGGAATGTCAGGACTAATGATCTGGCAGTGGAAGAGATTAAAAGAGATCGAAGGGCTGTGATTGAGAGTGGCAAGTTGAAGGGAAGGAGGCTTTTTGAAGATCAGCATGAAGAAACTGAAATTGGTTATGGAGGAGAAGAGAGTGAATGGGGTAGCTGGGATGATTGGGATCAAGAAAGTGAGATGAGATCACTTCCATTATGTGGTTCTGGTGGTGAAGAGGTTGAATCAGGTGAGAGCAAAGAGATTAAAGTTTGTTTTCAGGATTCCATTTCATCTTTAACCTCTTCCTTATGCGGTGAGAAAATGAAGGAAGAAGAGAAACTGGTGACTGTGGAAAAGAAGGAGGTTGTTAAGATTAAAGGGGGTAATGGGGTAAGTTGCATTGTTATGATCATGCCTGTGCTTGCCATTGCTGCACTTATATTTGCAGTTTGCAGTATCAGAGGTCTTTATGGATATGGGAATGAACATTATGAGCTGATTCTAGTCCCAACGTGACATTCTCTTCCACTGTCTCTGATTACTTACAAGAGTTGATTATTTCTTATTATTCCAGTCTCATCAACACTGTTCTTTTTCTCAATTACTCTACGATTTGCATTTGTAGATCAGATAAACATTATATTCAGAGAACTAGAGCATATATATAAGATGTATGTTTCCATTTTTACAGAGCCAAATATGGATTATATAAAATAGAGAGTCAAATCGGCGTTATAAGCTAGGAATATGATTAGAAACTTTCACGTTGCAAATGGACACATATATATCATGACTTGTTTTGGTGTTTTATGTCCTTATTTGGTTAATGATCTGCTCAAAGGTTTCATCAGAATTTTCAGTGGGATGAATATGTATTCCTTCATATGTGGTGAGCACAATTTCCTCATCTCTAGAAAGGCGTTGGACTTGCTTTTTCACGTTGCACCCTTGATTTGTACACTTGTAGTAACTTCTGCATAAATAGGAAAACTCGGGATGATTTCAGGTGTCAAAGTGTATCTCAATCTAATAATGTATTGATATGAGAGTTTTCAAACATTATAGAAATGAAAATTTTCAATTTAATTCCCATGACATATCAAGAAGTTTTGAAATCGAAACACCAATGAAGCATTCCCAAATCAATGGTGCATTACTGCATTAGAAGAATCCAACCTTCCATCACCATTACTAGGCTTAAAAGGACACATTTACAAATCAATTCACTTTGTAAATCATTTACATTCTTCTTTTTATTCTTCTCTGTTTCTGTCAAAGTGCAAAGTAATCTTCATATTAACATATACATGTACGGTAAGCTGATACCATATATAATTGTAACATTCATATAACAAAATATATAAAATTGTTACATTGTTTATAATAGGAGATGCATCAACTAGTGTAAGATGCTTGAGCTTATTGGGTGTTCAAACTATCAGATTTAGTATTAAAATATGAGAAACATAATTGATTAGACAAGTGTGAGACCAGCTTCAATATAATCATCTAAAATATATAATCACCTAAAATTGTTAGTTTCTTTCAATATCTCATAATCAACATCTACTAGGTAATTCTTCACCGATTTGAATTGATTCATACAACCCAGCTTCCTCGATCATCCATCCATTCAAATGGAACCAAGTCATAGGTCTTTTGTTGTTGTTTAATATCATCTTCATATTTATCAGTGAAAATCATTGTTGTTTAATGTCATCTTCATGCGCATGAAGATGACATTAAGAACAGTATGGTTGATAATATTTGTATGCAATTACACATTTACAGATTTTAGAAGAATTTTTCACAGGGATGGTGTGATGATTTCACACACATTTCAAACCAATATACATGAACCTGATCATGCAATCTTGTATCAGATGGTACATTCATCTACAGTTTGATGATAACTAGAAGAGACTAACCTGGGAAAGTTATTGTTCTTAACCGTTTTTTGCCCATATTTTCGCCACCGATATCCATCATCAAGTACATCAACTTGGCTCCTTGTTTGAAATGCAATTTTGTGTTTCTTGGTCTCCTCGTCACCGTAGTGTTTCCTTCCCGATTTCAATTTGTTTACTGAACTGTAGGAGGTTCCGCATATATCCATAGGAACTGCATTGCTACTATGAACATGAGGAAATAATTGAGGAATACTTGAAGCAGCGCTCGATGAGAAATTAGGAGAAGCTGACGATGGTGATAAACCAAAGATACGTATTTGGTTGTGCTCCATTTGATGAGAAGGAGATGAATTGTGATCAGAGTTAACTAGTATTTATTGTGAATTAAGGAAAGACAAACGAGGTTAATGCATCTAGCTTGTTGAAGTGGACTTCGTAGAAATTTTTGGGCGGCTTTTAGTGGCCAACTTCCATACTTCACTAACTACAGAGAAAGACTGACTTGAGCTTTCTGTAGACGAAGAAAGTCACACTAGTAGAGGAAGGCTAGCTATGTCGGCACGGATCATAGGCGCCTTTTCATAATTTGAGTAGGAAATCTAGTTTGGTACAAGGATCATTAATTAGGAAACAAAAGGTAATATGACTTTCTTGTTCCTACTATTATTATGAAATTGAACGTATTCTTTTCACCAAATCCTTGACTTCACGCTTCCACACTCATCTTGTGTGACTAATTAAGTAGAAGTTCATATGTGCGATGAAAATGATGATATGGAAAGTCGAAACTGCTTGGTATATGACAATTCTGGGCAAATCTAAAGTGAATGGCATTGCTCCGAGTTAAAAGTAGTAAGGTAAAGATTTCTTATTTGATGATATAGTCATATTTCAAGTTACCAGATGACTCTTTTGTTGTTCGATCTGTTAGTGTCAAGCAGCAGTTTCTAAGATTCGGGTAGAAAACCGAGTGCGCACTTTTCAATTTATTCTTCAATGAAGTTCACTAAAGAGTTTACTGATAAGGAAATATGGAATTCATAATAACTCATAAAACTTTTTAGGCTTGGACATCTTTGTTGGAAGCAAAAGTTCATAATGAAGTACTTGTACTGATTAGTTTTTCTTAACAGCATTTGGGTGAGTCTGAGCAGCTGTCTGTGGTGGTGGGTTAAGCTCATTCCAGGCTTCAATCCAAGTGACCATGGCATCCCCAAGTTTCTGAAAGTAAGGATCAATTGGGCCAAGTTTTTCCTTGACACTTTTGGCAAGCACAATGTAGCATTCTTGAACAGTTTTGCACTCCTTCGGGAGAACAATGGACTGGAAAAATGGGATAATATCTTCCTGCCAGTAAATGCCTTTGTACTCTTTCTTCAGGTTCACAAATGGGTTGCTTGCCTTGCTATGCCATATGTATGGCAGTCCTGTCTTAACCCCTATCCCCAAATGGTCACATATCACCTGAATAGACCACATAGCAAAAGTTGTCATGTTGGTGGATCATGGATATATAGAAGAAAAAAAAAAACGATCATTATTGTATTTGTCGGTTATATAATCTCTCTTGTAACATACATGTGAAACTCACTTCGATGATATCAACTCATATACATTCTTGAGAATGATGTTAAATCAATCTGAGTATGTGTTCAATTTGAAAGTATTTCAGGTATGAAAATCCAAATGATAATAGGTATGATTTTCTGTTGCCATTTTTTAAGAGAAATGAAAACAGAATATGTCATTTTTTTTTTAAGCTAATTACCTTGGCACACCAGCCAGCCCACATATCATCATATCTGCCAATGGGCTGGCCATCACCCATGAGCCCAAAGTACATAGCTGGGCCTATCAGCTCCCTATCAAAAGCCAGATTCATCCCACACATTGGGAAAAGGGTGCCCTTGGGGATTGTCATCACCGCATCAACATACCTGCTTGAACTAAAGAAACTCAATCCTCAATTATTTTCACAACAACTATTGCCATCTTCATACACATCAATTTGTTCACAAAATGATTTGTTATTTTGTAACGACAACAACTTATTTGGTGAACAAGTTAGCAACTTATTGTAAGAGTGTTCCAACTTTGAATAGATGAAACAATTCCATATCATTTGGTGAACAAGTTAATTAGTATCTATATCTGAAATGGAAATGGAAACTGGGATAACCTGGTGTTGCGCTCACGAGGCTTGACAAGCTGAGTTGGGGCATCGTAGTCAGGAATGTTGAGCCAAAGACCATGAGAAATAGCAGTAGGCACGCCTTCTCGCAAGCTAAATGGGTAGCCACGAACAAAGTCAGCTCCTTCAGCAAATGGATCATAGAGTGTGTTGAAGAACAATGGAGTTGATGGTTTCAGCAGGTTTCGGATGTGCTGTGCCAGTGCATTGATCTCTTTCCCACTAGGATCCTTTGCCACCTTCAACAAAATTAACAAACAATATCGATGAAATTTTTCACCAAAAGAGTGTTATACTTGTATGCATATATGCTTATTAGATAAGACTTACAAAGCAATCGTCATCAATGGTGAAGATGTACTTTTTCTTGGACACCAAGAAACCAAAGCAGCGACATGCAGAGTCCTTGAAAGAAATGCAGCTAGCCTTAGGACCTAAGACCTTGTTGACATGGTCACGGTTATAGAGCTCGTAGTCGAAGCCGTTGGGAACTCGAATAGCATTGGAGGGATCGCCGTCTTGTACGATGATGAGGTGGTAGGGTTGGAAGAAAGGCCTCCACTGCTCCAAGAAATCAAGGTTCCTGATAGTCGGGATCACGATGTCGAGCTCGTCTTTCAGATCAGCTACCATGGCTATCTTGAGAGCTTGATGGAGGTGGTGGGATGGTGTAAATGGAGATGACAGATGATGTATATATAGTTTAAATTGGGAGATAGAGGAGCGTAGGGTTTGTTTAAATTATGTTAGGAACGAGGAAAATGTGAATGCAGAAAAGAAAGAAAGAGTGATGAATACATAAAGGACGAGGTTGCACAGAGTTTATGGCATTACCCACATGACTTGGCGTGAGTTGGTGAAATCTACATGCATGAACACCATGGCTATAGCTACAAGCATTTTCTGGGTTTCCATGGGTTAGCGTAATCTGGGAATCAATGAAAACGTGAAGCTATCTAACCTACCTGGCTACCTGCTGGGACCGTTTTAATCAGATTGATGCCGTTTTGGGACTTCAGTTTTGAAACATGCATGCATGAATTTTCTCGTGATGACAATTCCAGAACGGATCACGGATGGATGGGGTTCTAATTGTTCTATGTGTCAAGTTTCGGCATGTATGAAACGAAAGCTAAGCTTGGATTTGGTCTGATTACATTATGAATTAAAACAATGCAAAAGATTAATGGACATAATCAGATAAATCTATAAATTCCTGCTCATTTCTGGGGAAAGTATGGAGTAGCGCTAGCTTCACTTCCAAGCTAGCTAGGGTGCATTTGGTAAGGTTCCAATTTCTAAGGATCTATGAGTCGAACTGTCATCCTTGAGAAGTAAAGTGCCTCTTGGTCCTCTTCCAATACTATATCATTTCTTGTTGGTAATAACTAATAAGTATACAAACAATGATCTTAAACAAGACTGTCTCTAGCTATGCCTGCGCATCCTTGTTCATGTGAGACACAAATAACTCTTTCAAAATAACAAAGTCCGCTGAAGATCAAATTATATATTGTATATCTGTTTTAATGCATGTAATATACATACCTTAACCTAACTCTATCACATCCGGTAAGGTTCTATCATATCAATCTATCATCATAGTATATGCGATTTGTAATTTTGGATTCTCTTTAACATTGTCCCACGCATGTAGCTAGCTTACCCTTTACATCTAATAAACATTTGTAAGAACTAGTAGACAATAGACATCCTTAGGTATGGGTTGCATCGGGGATGGGTCACATCTGATCCATTGCTAGCTAGCCTTCTTATCGATGTGTGCTTTGAGCCTTTGAGTACTAAGAAGGTACCCTGCATGTGTTTATGGGACTCAACAAGCTTTTGATCATCAAAAACGGATTGGTGCAGCATATGCATGTATCGTGTTACAAAGTCTCTCATTTCATCGGAAGGGGACCCTCCACAATGCATTTGTCCATCACTTGGCATCATGGCATATCCGACTCCTACTACCATAATGTTAGGCTTTCCTCGGACACAGTTGCCTTCACTAGCTTTAGAATCACAATGCTAGCTGTATTATCCAATGTCCAACGTACGTACTGTATGTAGGAAAATAATGGAATTTTCCCACATCATCACTATATTTGTTTGATTCCGATCGTCTTTTAATAAGGATCTTATAACGAGGAATCGTTGATCAAGTGATACGAGGACTTTCAAATGAACAGTTAGATAACATGCACATTTGAATTTGAATATATCAATTAAAGTTTAAAACACTCATTAAACCGTTCATTCAAAAATCATCACTTAGTCTTCATTACAATGTCCTCTTTGGAAGCTCTTCTCTCAAACCATATGCAACTTAATTTTTGTGGGAGAAACCCTCTTAAACCTCTTGAACTTTTTAAAGATAAACAATTTTGATTGTTATCTCTAATCACGTACCCTAGGTGAGGCATATGGGCCATGGAGAAGTGGGCCAGATGGACCAACATGGAGCCCAATTTCCTCCACCGTAAGCAGCGAGGGAGGTCACGTCACTTTTCGTGTTATTTGGTGGGTGCCCAAGGATTTCCATATATTGGATACCTAAATGATCTAGGGTAAAATTATATATCATGATCCAAGAGAAAGAAATTGTATTCTCAAATCCCACATAAATTAAACCAGGAGGCTTTAGATTATTTTTCTTTTTTATTTTAAAAGGGAGGCTTAGATTCTTTTTCTGAATAAGAATGAGGTTAGGCTTAGAGAACATTGAAAAAAAAAAAAAACATAATCATAAACCAAAGATGCATATATCATGTCTCACCTTCAGTTCAATAAGCTTTCCATTACACATTGGAGACAATAACGTATGGTCCTGTCAGTTTCACCAAACCAAAAAGAAGAGGATATTGGTTTTGGAGTATTAATATTAACCATTTTCTCCCACCTTGGAGCTTATGTTATACAAAACAAGAATTAGCTAGGCATACACAATGTGAATGTGAAGGCACTAAGCCACTAACGTATGCAATATCAAATTCAAGTCACTTCGAATTGGCATTATTGCAACCAAAATGGAAACACATCGATCCCAACTTATCCGGCAAATATGAGCCAAATGTCTTCCAAATTCAATTCCCTCATCTGCAATCCCATCGTACCGCCATTTTGTGGAATCCGAGTCCACATTATTGAACCCCCAAAATCCCATACATATTGCCATGTACGTACGTAATATATGTATGATTAATTAATTGTATGAGTCACGATCGAGTAACGGCTCACTTCATATACGGACATCACTTTCGTAAGTTCAGTCATTCTCTAAAGATTTTCAATTTCAAAGTCTGATCTCTCTTTCGATTCCTCGGAAAAGCAGTAATCTACTGTTAACACCTGAGAAGGAGCCGGATCCTTCCGGTGTTATGTATTTTGAATTATTTAGTGGATACGTGGTAAACTCATGAGCCTCTGGTTTCGGTTTGAGGCCTCAAGCTTGACATGCCCCTAGAGTTTTGCCATCTGTCTCAACAACAACGCATTCGTCTGTTCCAAGTTATCATGTTGCCAGATGTCTGAATAAGGTTCATTTCCTTGTAAAGGTAGGACACCTATTTCGATCATGGCTTGGTGTCTCATATCACACTCGTCATATGACGTAGAGAATGTTAAGTGCGTCGGTCATATACCATCGATATGTTAATTAGTTATTTGGTAGGAAAAAACCATAGAGCAATTCGTATGTAGAAATCTGATAAAATTTTATTATGTTAGCTTATAATAAGAAGCTTTCTATGATACTCAACGATCTTAATTATTATGTATCTCTGAAATTGGATTAATTTCCTTATCTTCTAGAGATGGTCTGATTCAGCTCGATGGATCCGTCGACACTGTGCAGAGAACTAATATCAAAACTACAAGCAGGCACATGATCAATGACAAAGAATATATTCGTTCATAATATATAAAACCATGCCAGTAACCAGTGACTATGTTATAATGCCATCCAAAAACCAATGACTATGATACGCTTAATTTTTTTTTTTTGTTATATACAATCCATATTACAAATTGTATTCACTAAAAAACCCATTAGCATCAAGCCCTCAACTAAGTAGTACTTTTAGCATAAAAAAAAAACTAAGTAGTACTTCTGATTCTTCTGATCGACCATTAGATTTCTTGGTTTGAGATTTTACAGAAGATTCGTTTCCTATATATATATTTTTAATTGGTTTTATTTCTTGTTAGACAATGCACGATAATCCATCACCCTCTTCCTTCTCCATTTCTTCGATTCGAATTGCTTTTGAAAACTAATTATTCCGAAAGTTTATAACACTGATGGAGTCCTTTGATTTACGCAATATATTTCATGTATTAGTTAGACATGAAACATCACATGATAATGATCGATCATTCGTTTTATGATCACAATTTGTGATAGCCTAGTGAAAGCAGAAAGCACATGCTAACCCTATAATAGCCGATCCTTTGGGGTATTCTTTTTCTGATGGAAACCTTAGCCTTTGGTATGATTGATATGTCGACAAACCCCCATATGCATTGTCTCCACAGGTTTTCTGCAACTTCCGGCTTCTGTAATATTTATGATTCCTCAATACAGAAACGTCTGAAATTTGTTGGATCCACAATAAATATTGCATATCTCAGCAGGACCTCACCTCTCAGAGCAAATTTAATACATGCATCCAATTTTACAGAAACTGCAAGCACGCTTTACAGACATTTTTTACAGCAAGTTTTCACATTTAGAATCATCGATCCCATCTCAGGAAATAGGCCAACAGATGAAAAATACAAGAGCTAGCAAAATTTAAGAGGCTCGATCTGACTTACCATGCACCCTACCATTATATATTTTCCATGCATGGCCAGGACATTACTCACGTGTTCTCTTGCTTCTGGGCTCCTCCCTCCTGTGTTGTGCATATCATTTTTCCATTTGTGGCCTACCTGGGCGACCTGCAGGTTGAATCATCACAGTGCTGTAATTTTGTAGTTACCTCTCAAATTAGGTTTTCGTTTTCTAGTTTATCTCCATCTGATGACCAATTCAACTAAGCTTGATTAGCATAGTTGCATATACATCCAAAATTCTAATACTAGCCGTTAAGGATAATCCAACTCTTAAACTGTGGTTTTACAGCCAACTGTTTGAGTCCAAGTAGCTTTAACCAATGAGATGAAAATTCTTTCAATAAGAAAATTAATACGACCGTTTCTAAATCTTTATTTTTTTAAACTACCCCCCACGTCAGTGTATCAATAAAACAACAAGTACTTTGAATGGATTAGAGAAATATCGTAAATGACAAAAAAAAAAAAAAAAAAAAAAATTCAAAACTAAGTTTTTAAGAGTTTGATTAGGAATGACCGAATGAGTTTATGAACTATTTTCGATTCATCCTTTTGTCCAATTTAAAAGCTCGACAATATGTGCTATTCATGAACAATATGAGTTACCTATTCATGAATAATATGTGCTTTCGTGTTGATTACGGATATGAGATGAGTTGTAATAATTCAATCATTACAATTTACTATATATGATGTGTAAACTCAAACGTTTTGCGAACACAAACGAGTCAATTCACAAACCCAAAATAAACTGTAAAACTTGGGAACTCATCACGGTAAACATCCTCATAGACTCATAGAAGCTTGGTAAGTCACTTTGGAAGTCCAACACATGAACAGCACAACAAGTTGAAGAAAATTCCAAAAATGCCCCACTGGAAAAAGAGCCAACCTCCGGGCGCACCCATTCTTACCTCCGAAGCCGACCCGTCCTCCGTTGCACGTGGCCCGTTATATAATGCAACGTCAGAATAGAAGAACCGAGTGAGTTCAAGATCTGATATATGGTCCTGCTTCTGAGTGAGAGAGACGCCAAGTTTCATATAGCAGTAGAGGAAGAAACCGAAGCTCCCAGTTCTACACCCAAAAGAAGCAGAGCTCTCTTTGCTCTTTCTCTGTCTTTCTCCCCAGTCTCTACCAGCACACATTTTAGCACAGTTAAAGAGAAAGAAAGAAGGAAAGAAAAGGCTGATCTCCACCACCCAAGAAAGAGAGAGCGCCTTAACAATTGAATCTTTACTCGAGCTGACCTAAAACCAATGGGGGAGGTCCTACAATCTTTTTTCTAATATTTGTTTTCCCACTTTCAGAACTTATAAGCTTGTTTAGTTTACATCTTTGTTTATTGGGAGAGTTGGGTTTGTGTTTGTTCAGAAGGAGAAGAAGCCCGAGGAGAAGAAAATGGAGGAGAAGAAGCCTGAGGAGGTGAAAAAGCCTGAAGAGGAAAAGAAGGCTGAGGAGAATAAGAAGGAAGAGAAACCAGCTGAGGAGAAGAAGGAAGAGAAGAAAGCTGAAGAGGGTAAGGATGGCAAAGAGGCCAAAGAGGGTGATGCTCCGCCACCTCCGCCACCACCTCAAGAAATTGTGCTCAGAGTCTATATGCATTGTGAAGGTTGTGCTAGAAAGGTCAAGAGGTGCCTCAAAGGCTTTCAAGGTTTGTACTTCTTCTATTGTTCTTCAACTTTCTTTCAGATTTGCCATGTATGTGTAATGTGTCTGTTTCAATGCGTCTATGAGAATTAATTGATGATGTTTGTTTTTTCAGGGGTGGAAGATGTGAGCACAGATTGCAAGAGTCACAAGGTGGTTGTCAAGGGAGAGAAGGCTGATCCAATCAAGGTTCTTGAGAGAGTTCAGAGGAAGAGTCATAGACAAGTTGAGCTTCTCTCCCCAATCCCAAAACCACCAGCTGAGGAGGAGAAGAAGCCGGAAGAGAAACCCAAGCCGGAGGAAAAGAAAGAAGAGGTCAGTAAATTTTTATCTTTACCGTTCATTTACCAAGTTCAAAATCTTGTTCCTATTTTCTTGGTTTTAGTTGATTGATGTTGGGATTCAATTGTTCTTGTTATGCTGCAGCCTCCTCAGGTCATCTCTGTGGTGCTCAAGGTTCACATGCATTGCGAGGCTTGTGCACAAGAAATCAAGAAACGCATTCAGAGGATGAAAGGTGTGTATAAACAACCTTCTTCTTCTTTTTTCTTTTCCTAGGAGAAAATCCAAAAACAAAAAAGAGGTCATTTCTTTGATTCCTTTTGTCATTTCTGCTCATCATTTTCTGTCTTTCACAAAAAAGAAAAAATTGAGCTTTGATAATATGCATGTGTTGGCAATTAACGGTCCTGCACTTTTATTGGTTGTGCTATACTGCAATCCATCTGTAACCTCCAAAAGAGAGAAATCAAAATTAAAACCCCTTTATATTCTGAATCTCAATCTTAAAAAAGAGTTTATTCTCTCACCAAGGACCAATCTTTCGATGTCAATACATTCTTCCTCTTAAATAAAATATTAAATTCCTTTTGATTTCACTGAAATCAAGTCCAATTCAAGTCAATTCAAGTCCTTTCATGACCAAATCCCACCTATCCAGCTTTAATTAAGATCCTCAAGGTTTTCTGGGTCCATCCAAATCTGATTTCCTTTTTCTTGTAGGAGTGGAATCAGCAGAACCAGATCTAAAGGGATCACAAGTGACAGTAAAGGGTGTGTTTGATCCGGCCAAGCTAGTTGAGTACGTGTACAAAAGAACCGGCAAGCAGGCAGAGATAGTGAAGCAAGAGCCGGAGAAGAAGGCTGACAAAGAAGAAGCCAAAGAGGGAAGTAAAGACGGGAAGAAAGGTGGTGAAGAAGGTGGCAAGGACAAGAAAAGTGGTGATGGTGGAGGTGAGGCTGCACCACCAGCTGAAGATAACAAAGAAAAGAAAGGTGACGGCAATGAAGGTGGTGCTGCAGCTTCTGTTGCACCAGAAGGCGGAGCAGTTACAGAAGAGACCAAGGTTGGTGAGCTCATGAAGATAAACGAGTACAACTACTACCCACCAAGGTATGCCATGGAACTGTACGCCTACCCTCCACAGATCTTCAGTGATGAGAACCCAAATGCATGTGCTGTTATGTAAAAAATGAACAATGAGTGGGAATTGGGGGAGAAACTGTTGAATATTTGGGTGCTGGATTTGCTACCCTACTTACCCTGTCCTATTCTACTACATGTTCCCCGCTGTTACTGTGTAGTAGTTTTTCTTACTTGTTATGAACTAATGCTCTGCCTACAGAGATAAGCTGTAGAATTTTGTGAGTCTGCTGCTCTGTATTTTCTGTTTTAGTTAAACTTGTTATATATAAGTATAAAAACCAGTTCATATAGTATAATGGAATGTACGTATAAAACCTTTGCCTTCTACTCCAAGTCAGATAATTCACATAACAGCAAGATCACTCTTGCTCGAGTAAGTTTAACTTCATTTTTAGTGATTTCATGATGACCTTATAAGAAAGAAAGAAAAAAATGATGACCTTTTAAGAGTTCCACCTTAGAAGGGGTCTGACGAGGACTTGAAAGAGGTTGTCCATCTAGTTAGAAATATTACTTGTTCTTGAATAAGTTATAGTTTGTGGTTCTAATGGTATTCGGTGCATTAGTATTGTATTGCATTTTTTAAACAGTTTTTGGTATTGCATGATTAGGCTACAACTATTCAATTCCCAAAGTAAAAGTTAGTGAAATTTAGGAATCTTGAGTAAATTGAAAGTTAAAATAAGTGGCTATATAGGTGAGTTACGTAGGGCTTGTAGGGGTGTTGAAAAGTAGTGGAAATGAATGGGAGACTGACCTGAAGTTTCTAGTTTTAGCACTTACAGCGGTTGTGAAATGTGCATATCTGCATTGACCATAATGAAAGTTATCCAAGAAAAGATTGGATCGGAGGCAATGCCAATAGTTGAGACAAATAGTTATTATTTGACATTAATTAGGAGCAAATAGTATATACAAATGAGTAGCTTACTTGTTGCTCATGGACATGGATGGTTTGCAATGATGGAGCTGGTGGTCCAAATCTGAAATTTGTATTTGTTAGTTATGATTATAAATAAACAGTTATCACTTCAACTATACTTAGGTATATATAGCATTGAGCATTCATTCCCTCCATAAGAGAAAATCCAAGGTCCGAGATCTATAGCATAAGCATAAACTGCCATCCAAATGACAAAATGGCTGCCGAAGCAAATTTAAAAATGGAACCCTAAGTGGATTTCAGTTTCGTTAAGCGATCTTAGTCCTAAATTATATGACAATGACTCCTGTTTTTCTGTGCCTTTTGTTTCTAATTGCAAAATTTTGTGACACTCTGAAGCCGTGGTTTTTACTTATTATGATAGTTCTGTTTCCAATAAGATTTTTCTTTCGCTACTTTCTGTTGCATTGTTCTATTTCTATGGAGGAGTTGTTAATTACCCTTTTTTACCTTCCTTGACTTGATCTAGGTTTCCTAAACTTCACCTAAATCTTGAAAATGACACTTCTGGAAGACCACATTTCCCTCAAATTTTTCATCCCAAATTAAACTAATAGTTAGGTAAAAAAAACCATGTTCCAATCAGCGGTTTCTTGAGTAACTTGTTTCTATCATTTTGTAGTCTCCTTGGGACGAAGAAAATTATATTTGTTGTTGAATTCTATTTATATATCTACATTATTTTTAATACAAGTCATTTTGTTTAAAAGATAGTTTATATTCTTCCCTCAAGACAAGTAAAACTGTATGTGACTTGTTACAAGGTTGTCGTTGTTTTACAAAGAGAAGAGGATTCAAAACACCAAAATACACTTAAACCGGCATGAGCAAACGGTTGGATTGCATGATCATACTATTTGGTTTTTTTGATTAATAGTTAACTACGATGATGTTGGGTTACTTATATATCGGTGCATAGCAGAATCTTCGTATTTTACACCTAACCTTGACGTACTCTTTCCCTTTTGTAATCACAAGTCCTGTTTTCTTACAGAGTGTGTGCGCCAGTGAAAGTGGGGATACAATATATTCGACCCCATATAATACAAATAGTTTGATTCATGCATTGCAATCATATACTGTGAGTACTAAATTAACAATGTTAGTGATCAAGGACATTAGCACATGCAATTCCCTTTTGGTATTTGTGTAGGTTGAAAACTTTGATAGTAGTATGTCGATGGTTGTACGAACACACTACTGCTACTAATATACAGATTAATCATGCATGTCATAGCTTTCAATTCATATTAGATTATAGGACGGTCGACTCTCTCTCGACCTTTACAAAAAGTTTGTTTAACTGGTTCATAATTCTGCATCAGATTCGACCCCTCACATGCTTATTTCATCATTCCAGCTAGAGCTAGGTTTTTGTTTTTGTTTCTTGTGCAGGGCGAGTCGAAAATCCCGATTAGAGCGGGAAGACAACGAAGAATTCTAGTTGCTACGTGCATTACTCAGTTGAATCGACTTTTACGGTACTTAGTTGAATCAATTTTTACAGTTTTGTTCGTTGTATGTACGGTGGTGCTATTCACACATCTTATTTTGTTATATAATTGTGAAAACATTTACTATAGTTTTATCGTAGTATCAAGTATAAACATATCCATAAAGTATTGAATCTAGATTCTATAGATTAATAGATATGCCTCTCGAATTAGGGAAACTAGCTCAACGGAAAGTTGAGAGTGCCTATATGCTCGTGCTGGTTACGAATTGCCGAATTGGACATGTCCTTCGGTCCTTATCCCATGTTTCATTTTCATTTGCTGATAATGGAGGTCGAAAGCATGTGTTCATTTCTCAGAAGCAGTACTGGGGGATTTACAGAGCACACTGTAATTGACAATCCATTGAGAAAGATAAGGTCCCCCGGCCTTTCCTTCCAAGTATTACTGTCACAATGTTAATATTGGAAGGCTGGAAGCACATTGTGGTCGCTTTCCTTGTTTTGTCTTTGTTTTTCTTTTCCCTAGCTTGGAGTTGCCAAACAAGATAATATATGCAATCCTGTTTTCCCATGTTTTTTTCGATGGAAGAAAGAAAGTTGCAAACCAAAACCGAATCCCATTTTCTCATGTTCTTCATAATGTTTATATGAAAAACCAGTTCACGCAAAATTTATTACACGCCAAACTCATCAATGCAACCACACAAGCACACTTATCACACACTATCGATGCATGGCATGCTGCAATTCTGTCAGGGAAGTTAATATTTCAGATTAGGCAGATACATATAATAAAAATTATTCTACACACCAATATGCAAATAAATCCAGCAGTTTATGTGCAAAATTTCAAACATGTTTATGTCATATACTTAAAAGTCTCAAAAAGAGAATGAGTGGGTTTCCCCCTCTCTTGATGTTTCTTTTTTTCTTTTTTAATACATAAGAGTGTTAGGGGGTCATTCCTCTCTAACTCATCTTTCAGCCAAAAAAAAAGAATGAGTGAGTAACTGGGTATATATTAGCAATTAATCACAACAAATGGACGATTAACCAGCTAAGCCTAGTTTTTTTATGACACTCAGAAACGAAGATGCATATACGATTTATTCACAAAAAAAAAAGAAAAAAAAAAAGAAGAAGATGCATGCATATACGATTCTGCATGGGAAAAATGTATTTTCTACTTCGATTAGGATTAATATTTGCTATATGTAGGTATATAAGTAGGGTTTGTGTATCATACCATATGGTACGGCATATATATTACAAATGTGTCTAATTTTATAATACATGAGAGTTTTTAAAAAAGTAAATAATCATTACATAGTACTTTAATTATTTTTTTAATTAATAATTACCACATATTTTATAAGACGTATATTACCGTAGGATTTTCTAAGAGTGCCCCACTCGCGCCCCACTCACGCATGCAATCATTCTATTATTTTCACCGTACTCAACCAGATCAACATTGCTCAAAAAAAAAACTAGATCATCACTTCCAAAAAAAAGCAAAAAAAAAAACCCAGATCATCACTTCTAGATTTTTTACCAGATCTCGTCAGTGATGCTGAGTGCGGAAAGGTTAAATTGGTGTCAGAGAATTTGTGGGGGCTGAGCTACAGGCAATGACCATTGAACAGTGATAAGTGAATGAGTTAGTGGTGGCCTGGTGGGTACGGGGTACCCGGTACTGGGTACTACGACTGAGCTCAATTAAGCTAGTGGGTACTGATCGCTGTTAAGCTCGAATTTTCATATTACATATATCTGAGCGCCCGAGCTCTTTTTCTTTAGTGGCTGATGATCGAGTACTGTTACTGCTGTACCCGTTTTTACTGATTGACACGTACGTACTGTGCTGCATGACTAGTATGATGATCACGATGAGCGCCTCCAGAAGAATCCGCTGTCTGAGTTTCTTCTTCTTATCGTTAGTGTTGGCTACGTCGGCCGTCTTTAGATGACGCGCCGAGCATTGCGAATGGGGAGTGGCGGCGACCGCCGTATGTGTACAGCTGACTGGTTACGTACGTGGCGATAGCTCAGTATCATCTTGGTAAGGGAAATTTCTGCAACTGCAACACGATGTCTTTCATCTGAAGAGCCGTCCAGCCTCTGTTTCCTTGGTAGGAAGGCAACGTCTTTCTCTGCTTCCATCATGATTCGTAGAATCGTGGCTCTCGTAGTATACTATGAATTTGGGACTAGAAAATGCCCCACGAGGGTGATGGGGGTGGCCATCATCAGTTGATGACAGATGAAGACGTGCTACAGGATTGAGGATTCAAACTTACCTATATACAAACATTATGCAAAAGGTTCTGCAATGTCCTAAAGTGTTTCAATAAACCATGACATTCATTTTGCCTTCGAAGTATATGTACATGTATTGAGCTTGAACATGACAACAAACGATCCAATTACGATTAACAATCCTCAACATGTTGCGAGTTGAAAATTTAATAGTTTGTCATATATATCATCATGATCGTATTGAGTTCGTTTTGAGTGTTTGATACGACTCAAGTACTCGGTCCAAAGGTGCCTTAGGCGATGATCATATAGGGGACAAGTCCGCTACATTTCTTTTACAAAAAAATATTAATCTGATTGAGTTTTCAGTTATCCGTAACGTAATCTGTAACATTATTTGTATGTATTAAATGATTTTAAATTATATTAAATTTGTTTACGAGGTAAACTTTTAATAGATCGTCTATCATAACTTTCATAGTTTCTTAACCATATTTGTGTTTTCCATCTCCTATACGTATACCTGACAAATATATTCCCAGTGCATTTTTTCCAAAACACAAAGCAGTTGCGCAATGGCTCAGATATGTGAGCAACTGGAGCAGCCACTATAGAAGACTACTCTCTCACCGTGACGTCGCTGGATTATTCCACTTCCAGCCCGGCCACTCGTAATACGAGCGCGTGGGATTCACTCTCTTGTCTTATTTGGGTGGCCGGATTGGGCTCCCAGAACATTATATGAGTTGGTTACGGGGTCCACATATTTTACTGCCCAACCCACGTGACACCCAAAACTGTTTCTATCTTTAATAATTTGTACCTCTTCAGTACTTTTGTCTTTTTCTTTCCCAGTCTACACAGTACCTTTTTTTTCCATATTATATTTCTTTCATTTTCTACAATATTAAACATAAAAATGTGCCAGCATCAGACAATACGATGTCGTATAATACACAAACATGCATGCATACACGTAAGAGCGTAAGGTGGCGGGAGAAGCTATAAGGATTGCGTTTCGTATCGGAACTCGATAGGCTCCCGCCGGCGACGGTGGCGGCCTTATCGATTGTTTACACGTAAAACTTAGCGTATTGCTCACAGTGTGGAACTGTGGATGAAGATGGTAATAACGTGGGGATGCCAATTGGTGGTTTGTATGGTCTATTGTGGTGCTTATATGTGATATAATGTGCTATAGTGATCGAAACTGTAGTGTTATCTGGCATAAAAATGATAAATTTGATGAGTTGTAGAATTTGCTCATGATAACGATAGCAGTTATGATAATTATAAATTTTTTACAGACTGTAAACATCGATTCGTACACGAACTTGAATATGACTTGTTAAAATATCAAGAAAATGCAAAGAAATCATTAGTGGAACCATAACCAGTTATTATTTGAGAGTCACTGCTACTGCTTTTTATATATCTATATATCGTGGAACAAGACAAACCAAGCACTTCACACTAAACGGATCGATGTGGCTTCCTTAGTTTAATTTCTTCGATCTGTATACGTACGTATGTCTGTTCAAGATTTGTATATTACATCGAGGCCTCGAGGGTGTATAGATTTCTTATGGGAGCTTTAAACAGATGCATCTGCCTGATTAATATATAGCTAGCTAGTCTGTAAATATGTCTCCGTTGTACGTACTCTTATTCTGAAGATTAATTACAGATACTCGAAGCAAATAAACAGAGTATTCTATCAAGAGAGCTAGAGGAAATTATTTGGGTATGAACTAGCTAGTATATGAAAGAAGTTTTGGGTGGGTAAACTGTGGAAGTTCTTTTGGTGACCTTTCATAGATTTCAACCACTTTATTGATTTCACAGTAACATGATCGAGCTTATGAGCATGAGTAACAGTAAAAAATGCATTACCTGATTTGATTTGATCTGATCGATTTGGATGGAAACGTACATTATCTCGATCAACATAATGTTGTTGTTGGCTTTCTTAGGACTTTTGTCCCTAAGATACATATTAAGGTCAGATCATTGTCCCTAACGATTCCTTCAATTAGTTCTCAGAATTATTAGTTGGTGAAACTTTTATCCCAGCAGGTAACTCGTAAAAACCTATAAATCTATAACTGTGTTATAGTTATGTGTTAATCTAGCTAGTAGCACTGTATCTTCTACTAAACTGTCTGCCACTGCCAGAAAACGGCCTGGTTGAACGAGTACTTTATAAACACTGAGTATGATGGAATCAGATAAAGAATGGAGGTAAACAGAATATCAGGTAGGATACGATCATTGTTTATGTCATTGGTATTTGCATTATGTAGTGGCCCTAATTATAAAGATGAAGATGGGGAACATTATTGGGATGTAATTCTCTAATCATTCCTGCTCACATGTCTTCTCGAATCTCCAAGACGTACTCAAAAGCAGCTTAGCTTAGCTTAGGGTTGGTATACGAAAATGGCAATATATCTACTCAGAGGTATCTGTTTCTTTGCACTCACTGATTGTAAGCTTCGAGTGAATATTCTTGTCAACAGAGACTCTAGTTCTTCTTTTGAGGAATCATGCATGAAAAGTTTGGTGGAGTTTTGAGGTTTAGGTTGCCCTACAAATTAGATATATGGCTTTGCTAGCTGTGGAGGAACTTCTTGTCGATCAATCTTTCTTTCCTCTTTCCTAGTTTGGAGTTGGAGTTTGCGTGATGGCATCTGTTGCCATGTTTCACCAAATAACATAATGATTGTGTTTATCAATCGAAAGAGGCGACATGTACCAAATACTGACCTAAAATATTTGCGATACGTTGCAATACTCGTGTATTATCCAGGTACGGTAGCTGAACTGTTGAACACTACCCGTAGTATTTCTAGTGGACATGTATATTCATGTAATCATATATAGCAGCTTAACGTACAACCATGTTCATCCAGTTAACTGATTAATAGATTCATGTTCGACCACTTTTGATGTAAATCTAATATGAAGAGAATTATTATGAAGTATAGTTATTTTATTTTCAACCTTTAGATGTAAATCCCATGGTAGTTGAGCATAAATTTTTAGTCAGTTAGTGACCGGCCATGATGAATATCAAAACTTTGGCAGGCTGTTTTGGGCATATTGGGTAGATGGTGCCTATAATGGATTATTAAAGTCAATTGGCAGTATCGGATGATGTCCCTTCTCATAGTTTGTATTTAGCCCAATAGCCCCTTAAAAGCCCAAAACATGTAAACTGGAATGTGAATAATGAATACAACACTGATGACCACCAGATAATTTTTTTTTTTAATAATTTTTTTATTAATAACTCACACACCCTATATACGTCAATAAGATTTGAACCCATGACCTCAAAGTTGTCAGTTAAACACTTTAACCAACCAAATCACGGCTCATCGACAATGACCACCAGATAAAACTCTGGCTGAAAGCATTTTAGAAGATCGAAATTCGAAAGAACTGATCGAAATGGTGAGTGTATATGTCATTGACATAAATTGAAGAGACAACTGCGCCTAAGCAATGCACTATCAAACATAGAGTGCACTTGCAAAATATTACACAGCCTGATGAATAAATACAACAAGCACAACAAAAAATAGTGAAGGAAATGAACCCAGATGGGTTTAGCTAGCAATGCAAAACGCTTGAAAATCAATAAAAGAAATTGAAGTGTGTGAAAATCAATCTGCAATCTGAGTTCAAGTACATATATCAGTGCAATATATGTTTTTGTTTGCCACGCCATTCTGTTCTTGCTCGCACTATCTCTGCCTTATCGGCTTGCATCCGAAGCAAGTGTGTGTACTGGAGGTCTGGTCTGCGATTGATCGAGTTGTTGTCATTGCTGTTGTTGCAATGATGTTCATGAGCCAAACTTGCTGTTGTGCTCGTCAATGATTCTAGCAAATTTGACTGCCTACATTCTCGTCGAAACTCCAGAGTCATGCTTGTCATGTCATATTCTTCTAATACTTTGAGTGGCACGCTCTGCGCATTAGTATAACAAATTATAATTAAAAACTAATGATATGTAAGCAAATGAATGAATGCAACATCCTCCACTTTGATTTATGTTTATAGCACCAAAAAGTTTTACATGTTTATGTGTTTTTTCATTCTTAAAAGCATGTAAGCGCAAATTGTTCGATTAATTGTTTCAAAGAGACTAAGATGAAACCACCACTAAAGTATATCATTTGTTAGATTTTTACTGAAGTTAAGCCATTACATTGCAACAGATGAAAAGAAAAACAAGTTACCTCAAGAATCCAACCAATGTATTTCACATTGTTTACATGCTGGTTGGCATCCATGTCACTCCATCGAGGCTGAGGAAAATCGGAAGGGATGAAGATTCAGTTAATATCAACTGTGAACTAACCTGAACAGATTAGTATATATTGTATATATAGGATATGAATATGACTTACTGCTAAGCCTGATCGGATTCTCCCGGCAGTTCCATCAGTGAGCTTGTCAATTTTCTCCTTATCGATTTTCTCAGTGGCAATTGCTGCTCTATTTAGGTAGAAAGGCTCTACCTCTTGTCTCACTTGGTCAGGGATCTTTGACAACCTTCTTGTTTCTCTATTCATTATCACCCAAGTGCTGCATAAGATCAAACAACATAGAAAGTTACTTGTCAAGATTAGCCCATGAGGTTCAGGGAGTTTACAAAAGGATATGCAAATTAAAGCCACTGAGATTTTCACCTTGTTGCTCTGGTAATAATTTCTTGAGTATGATAGTCTCGGATAATCCAATCCCTGCGCATTCCGTTTTTGCCTGCTGCATCCACCCAAGTATCTATTTCCACAACATCTCCCCTGTAACATGTTTATCTTTGCTGCATTAGTCCCTAAACCCTATTACAGTTTAACAATGAAACTGATTGGAACATAGATCTGCATGCAGCAAGAGAACTAGTTCCCTAATATTAAATCATATAATGTATTAGTCACATATCACATACATACCAGCAACTGTATCTCTCAACTTGAATATGGACGCGAGTGACGACCCAAATAAGTTTCCGGAGGCTCATCTCACGAGTAGCCCCGAAGCCATTTCCGGCAAGGCCAGAACCTGTTACGTGATTCAGAGCTGTCTCCTGCAATTTAGCACATTGGTTGTTCATGACATAGAGTTTGCTACATGTATAGGGAAAAAAGACCGACAAATCAAGAATTTACCTGAAGAAGATTCATCAGTGTCTCCATGGTGGCAGTTTTGTCAGGACCAATCTCATAAGATCTAATAACGAATGTCTGCCTATATACAAACCTATCCTCCACAAATTTCCCATGTAAACATGAGTGAAGAGATGCATCACTACCTCTATCTATAACTAACTCAGTACCAATACTCTTGTTTCCTAACAATGAATCAGCCTCTTCCACATGAATCCCATTAATCTTCTTTCCGTTGATCGTTTCGACATGACTTCTCGGATTAACAGAACTACTAGCCATGACCGGAAATCTGCGATGTTTGCTTGTCACCATCGCCCTATCCATCGAAGGATAAAATCCCATTTGGGTGACCATATCAACACCATCACTCTTCTCGGCATTGAAAATGTGCCTTGAAAGGTATTGCGTCGGATTAATTCTCGCTGCCATTGATGCCATTTTCTCTAGGTGTTCATTTGGTATGTGAAAGATGAAACAGATAAGAAAACCCAACAAAGTTCAAGTTTGATAAAAGAGGGTGGTGTTGTAGCTTCTTCTAACAGTTGATGATTGTTGCCTTGTTGAAGAATCAAAGGAAATTTTAAAATGCTAGTAGTTGTAACCACTTTTAGAAGGAACAAGATATCTCCTATAATATAACACAAAGAATGGAGGAAAGGGAAGGATTTAGTGTCAAAATTAACGTGTGGGGTGAAAAGGGTTTAAGGGAAGAGAAGGGACGTGGGGTTTTTGCAGCTCAACCACTTCAGCGGGTGGAGGAGAAAATTGTTAGTGAGGAGGGTCTCTCTGCATCAATGGCTTACACGCAATAGGAAGACAGGCTTAAATTTGGTGTTCTTTTTTGGCATTGTTTACAAGGTAACTCTGCCCCTAATATGTTCTGCTACGAATGAGGGAGGCCTCTTATAACAATAGCTTGGTTCATATTAGACAGTAATGAAACTTTGATTGACTTGTGGTTTGTATTATGTAGATAAAAGCGCAGGTAGAGATTTCGTGGTTTTACTCAAAATAACAGTTTACTACTAATAATAAAACCCACAGTGCTTCAGAGGTTGGAAGGTTGGCAACCGCATAGAACAATGAAACAAGGAAGTGAGAAATGAGAGTGGAGGTTACGGATTTTAGGTTTTCATGTAATCAAAGTTTAATGCCATCTTGAACGACTAGGCGGTTGATTCAAGGGGATGCGAATTGCTTGAATGTAAATGTTTGTGCATCTTTGAACATTGAACTACTACTAAGTTGTATTATGTTATTGCTTTCTTTAAAAGATACAAAATGTTGAAATAATGTTAGACATGTTAGTAAGAATGTGAAAATGAGAAATTTTTCAATGCTCTCAAAGGACCATGTGACAGTCTGACATGGTGCTCTCTTGCCAATTAAATTTTGACACGTGGATTTATTACAACTAAAATATAAATTAAGGTTTTCTATATTTTGTGAAATGACTGTCTTAGGTTTTTTATGAGTTTAGCCTAGGGTTTATGGTATAGGGTTTAGGGGTTAGGGTATAGGATATATGGTTAGGGTATAGGGTTTAGGATTTAGGGGTTAGGATTTAAAATATCAACAAGAAACCCAAAATGGACTTTGACAAAATTGCGAAAATTGTTTTTCATTATAAAATTCCACATGTCAAAATTTAATTGGCAATGGAGGACCACGTGACAGTCTAACGTGATCCTTCGGGAGCACTGAAAATTTCTTATGTGAAGAGATAATAAAAATAAAATGTTCGAAAAATTAAATAACTATTATTACAAAATGAGAAATAAACTGAAAATGCGAGTTTGTTCATCTCGTCCGCATGAAGAAACATTTTCAAACGTGTTATCTAGAGAACCGTTTAGATTTAAAGAACTAAGCTGTCATATATAAACAATTTATGTCCTGAGCACACAAAACTCAATCAAACTCGCACCAAGTTTTGGAAGATTCAAATAATTGCATAGACATGTAATGGCCAAGATCATTATATGAAGTCTCCAAGGAATAGAGCCCAAGTAAGAGGTAGCCTCCCTGTCCTCCCATGATAGGATCTGAGACCTTAATGAAGAATGAATGAAATCCTTAAACTATGGAGCTTAAGATTAATCATTACACACTTAGAATAATCCGTCCCATGCCGACCTCATACTAAGAACAACGTGTTCCCTTCTGTCCTAGTGGGACTCGGATCCTCATCGTCCGCCACCTGTCACCGACCTCTGACATCACACATGGACACGTGGCTTGTGTCTAGGGCAAAGCACAAAGCCATTTGCGTCATTTGAGGAAACGGCAAAGCCCAAGGGCTCCAAGGAGGCACGTGACGCACCTGAGCACTGGCACGGTGCTTAATCCACCTCGACACGTCAATGCCAGAATCCGATACCCAAGCTCATCTCTCGCCACGTGTCCCTCCCTCTCCCATGTATAAATCGGTAGGCTTAAACCTTGCCCCCAACACCCTTCCAAAAATCTCCGTTTGTCTTCATGCTCATAGCTCTCAATCCCCAATCCTTTTCTCACTAACAGTCTAGTTTCTACAACCAATCTCTCAGTCTCTCTTCAAGAGTTTGCTTGGTGTGTTTACTTGCTTCAAGTTTGAACCCACAAAGTTGAAAGAAACATAAGAACAATGGGAAAAGGCTGGACTTTCCTTACCCAACTTCACTCTGTTGCTGGGTATGAATCTTAATTAAAACCCCACATTTGATTGTTTTTGCTGTGTAATTTCTTGATGTTATTTTCTGGGTTTATCTTGTAATTCCCTAATTTGTTTTCAATTCTTGCAGGCCTGTGTTGCAGCTGCTCTACCCTTTGTAAGCAATCCCACTCTATCAGTCTTGAGACAAGTTTATTTATTTTTCTTAATTTGTCCTATAAAGCTTCCATCTTTATTTAATGGAAACCCAGTTGATTAATGAACTTAAAATTCTGTTTATTGTGGGAATTTGATTATAGATATGCATCAGTGATGGCCATAGAGAGCACATCAAAGCTAGATGATGAGCAGTGGCTTGCTTATTGGATTATTTACTCTTTCCTCACTCTCTTGGAGATGGTTATCCAACCCGCTCTGGAATGGTAAGAACTAATCATGAAACAAATCAAACACTCATAAAGTTCCAAACTTGGTTAGTTTTGTGGGTTGATTTATTGGTGGTGAAATTGTAGGTTACCAATTTGGTATGAAGTGAAGCTTGTGTTTGTGGCATGGTTGGTTCTACCACAGTTCAAAGGAGCAGCTTTCTTGTATGACAAATATGTGAGGGAGCAAATCCTCAAGCATAGAGGAGGTAAAGACCATCATGATTCATCCAGCAAGTCCCCAAACGGCAAAGGCAAGAACAAGTTCGTACAGTTCATGACCCCCAAGAATGTAAGTTCACTTTACTCGTCTGCTAACAATTTGATAATATCTTAGAGGAACAATTGCAGTTTTGGTCCTTTTGTTTGATTGGTTTCACAATCTTATCCTTATTGATTTCCTTGTTCAAGTTGGTGAGCTTGGAGTATTGAAAGACATAATGCGATAATATTAGGATATAGTTGCTTCTGTTTTGAAATCTCAACTCTATGTCTGTGTGTGGTGTGTACTGCTTTTGAGATTGATGTTTACAATTCTGTTGTTGCTTTAAACTATTTTATTGAAAAGAATTTGAATTTTTGTGCTTATTTGTGCAGGAAGAGCAAGAAGCTTACTAAAAAGAAAGCAGAGAAGGACCACTCTTCTTCTTCAATCTTCTACTTTCGGCCTTTCCTTTAACCTGTTTCTGCTGAACTTTTTTAACCCATCGTGTATAATTTCCAAGACTGTGAGGCTTTGTGTAGTCCTTCGTATTTAGTTGAGCCACATCTATCAGTGAACTCTTATTAGTTTGTAATGCGCACTTTATTAATGATAATTCACTACCTAATCTGCCTAATTGCCTTGATGTAATATAGCAATGAAAGAGGCTTTATGCAGGGTCTCTCTCATAAGTCGTAAGTAGTTCATCACTACCTAATCCGCCTAATGATCTAATACCAAAGCAACGGAAGAGGCTTTTATGTTAGCCTCTCATTAGTCGCACCGGTTCCACTCTACCAATGTGATGTGAAAGTAGAATAGTCCCCAACTAATTAAAGTTGAATGTTTAATTTCTTCTGTGTCACAGGAGTTCTTGCACAATATATACAAATACAAATGTGACTTCACTAGAGATTTGCCGAAAATTCGAGAAAGGGGAGGAATAAGTGTCGCCATCATGTGTCTAGAGTCTCGGTTGGACGCTTGAGACTGAAGCAATAGGTCATAGGTGAAGCTTCTCTAAATAGCGATAGCCAATAGCAGTGAAGTAGGAGAAAGCGGATAACCAATTCTGTTCACCGGAATACTTGCATTAGGTGAAATCATAGACAACAGGATGTTATGAAAAGAGTGTAGAGATTTATAGGATACTGATTTGTTGACTACAGAATTTTTCATCACTGGTTTGGTCTATCCCCGAATCAGATGACAACATTTTGTAAGATACAATTCAAGGTATCAGGTGGAAGGTAGGTGGATGTTAAGATATAAATCTTATATCGGGAATATAAGACATTATCTATGGGTTTATAAGGGTTTGTGTCATTCCACCCATGAGTTTGTGCCACTTCACTCATTGTCAATTAGTTTTGGATGTGAACTCCAGACTATTTTATCATGGTATCAGAGCGGATTACCCACGTCCACATGTGAAGCTCAAATGCCACACGAACTCCACGTTAACCCAAATGTTATCCATGTGTTAGGCTTGAAAATTCACTACACGTGTGGGGGCGTGTTAGAGATATAAATCCTATATCGGGAATATGAGACATTACGTGTGGGTTTATAAGGGTTTAGGCATCTTTATCTATTGCCAATTAGTTTTGGACGTGAAACCCAAAATACTTTATTAGTGGAAACATGCATTTGATACAGCATGCTTCAAGAGATTTTTTTTGTCACAAATTTCATAAGATTTTTGTTATTCTCTGTATTTTGGGGAGCACAGACCCAGCAGCTGTTCATCAAGGAATCATCTTTCCTTTCCACGTTATGTGGTGCAATCCTATGCAACTAACACAAATCATAACCAGAAAAGAAAGAAAGAAAGGAGAAAGCCTTGTCAAATCCAAAGAAAAATTAGGGAATGGCCAAGCAATTTGTTATCCTTCCATGTGCTGAAAGGCATTAATTTATGCTTCAAGCCTTCAATATGTTCATAACCGAATTCATGTGTGTGAAAGGAATTGGAATATGATCTCTTTATATCTGTGGTAACAGCTTTTCAACCTGTATTAATTAAATCTTTCATTTACTAGTTGTGCTTATTCAACAGATCTTGGTCCTTCTGTACTGTGGTGTACTGTGTACATCTACAAAGAATCACCATGGGATTAGGCAAACCTCCATGCACACGTACCTTTTATAAAACAGTTCTTCGTTTCCTCAAGAACAAGGATTAAGAAACTGCTAATGCTCTCTCTCTCTCTCTCTCTCTCTCTCATATTAGTCATATAATACAACAAAGTGAATCAATTAACTAGTTAATTAGTACAAATATCTGGCATTAGCGAGCAAATTAGGCACCAAGTTCGGTTAATGTTTCTAAACAAACTATATCTTATGCTTTACCAAAGTTCTGTGTTGGATTACAGCACTGATTCCTTTTATTTTAGAAGCCATATGTGTATCTCTTCTCTATTTTAGATTATCATTTGTTCAGTATAGCTTTGCACTACTCACAGCGGACTCACACACCAATATATTGATAACACCATGAACATACATGCCTTAGTTATATTATATAATCTCGATGTCTCAATCCCCAGATTTCAACATGTCAGAATTAAGATCTTACACAGTTACACGTCTAATATATAGCTTTGGAGCTTTCATTAGCTAAAGAGGCTGTGTTCGATAGTTGAATTCTGAAGAAACGTCGAAGCAAGATTACAACTATGTATGGTACCGGTAATCAAAGCACGACATACATACGTATTCCCACATCCCTCTGCTATAGCTCTTTTTTGTTCCACTCAACAATGTCGAAGAATTATGAGAGCAAAAGCTAACAACAAGCTCTTTAATCAATCAAACAGTACTCCGGCAAAAGATTAAGGAGATACAATCATACATATGCTTTTTACGTGGAGCTCTTTCTTTAATAAAGAGAATATATCCTAAAATATACATTATAGATATATATTTTTAGCTTAGCATTCCTAATTACCCAGATTCATTAGCACAATATAAATCTATAGCCAACAGATCAAGGAAGCTAGACGTACAAGTTAAACATGCTCCTGTAATCAATCAAACAGATTCATATATAGCTCATTCATGCATGCTTAGACCTTGACAAATCAATTCGCTTCTAGTTTGTTCTGTGTAAGATAGATAGCATGAAGGCATGAACCCAGAATTTATGTTTGTGGAAAACACGTACAGTACTGTATAACAAGTTTCTACATACAACAATTAATTAACACTAATATTAAGTTTTAGTTAATTACAACTAAAAACGTGGAAGCAGGGGAAAAAGTAGAGGTACCTGACAAACAAAAGTAACCAATATGCACCAATCAATCTCCACAAGACTTTTGAAAAGTCACCCTCCCAAATAAAGTAAAACACAAAGTAGAGTATGTGAGGAATCCTAATTACCAAAGCAACCCCGTTTCACCCACTATATAAACCAGTATTTTGCAATTGTTAATGGTCAGGCAAATGAAATTAAATCTCCTTTATGTTGCCTAACATTGGCCTTTGAACCTACTCCTTATCAGACATATTTACCACCAGTCCCTTTGGGAAAATAGTAGTCTAACCTCAATATCATGGATCCCATTCCCATCAAGATTCTGAAGTTTCAAGCCATCAACAAGCACAAGAAGCATCAAACTGAGCCTTTGATCAATCTCTTCTTTTATTGCTTGGCAGCATTAACATGCTGTCTTTTTTGCTCTAGCCCTTTGTGGTTTCCTTCATTTGTTTCTTCCATGAAGGGTTTTTTCCTTAGTTTTGTGCACATGATGAGCTCAGTCTTCCTGAGCTCCAAGTTTGTGTTCATACTAGGCAACCTCATTGTTGTTGCCCTTGTAGGAGAGTCCAAAATCTTTTCCACAGTATCTCCTGCACCTAATATTCATGTTGAATACGAGGAAAATATCAAAAGGTGCCAACGGTTTCAGCCCTCTTCAACATACAAAGAGAAGGAACCCGAAAAGGTGAACTGTGATGTTGAAGAAAGGGTAGTACTGAATAACTCTCTTGTTGACGAAAGGGTACTACTGAAGATGAGCTCTTGTGGAGACGGAGATCAAGCTATAGAAGGAAAAGGATGTAAAGAACTAAGGAAGGGATTAGTAGTGGATGAGGTGAAAGATGATATAGATGACGAAGATGAAGAGCTCAGCTTGCCTGAGGAAGAGCAGTTCAACAAAAGAGCCGATGATTTCATTGCAAGGGTCAATGAAAGAAGGAGATATGAACTACTGCTAGCTACTTTGTAATGGTGAATAAAGGAAATTAACTAGTTTAGACTTAAGGGCACTTGTGGCCATTGAGCTTCAGACTAGCAGTATTGCATGCTCTTTAACTGTAATGTTAAAGTGAAAGAATCCGACCCAAAGTTCATTGAAAATGGGTGGAGATGACCTATATATGATCTGTTTTTATGTAAACCAGAGAGAGTTTCACTTGTGGGACTTTTATCTCGAGAAGACTCCTTCTGTCATGTGTTTAACTGTTTATGACAATGAATGGCCACTTCATAACAGGCTAGGAGCGAGACACTGGGTTTCCCTACAAAATTCATTGCTTCTTCTTCAATTCTAAATTGAATCGTCATATATTCTGATCTTTGTACTATTTCGAAGTGGTAGAGACTAGAGACTAGAAACATAACGATTTGAATGATCACTGCTACAAGTTTTTGGATAAAAAGCATTTACATCACAAATGAGAAATTGGGAAGAGACGAAGAGTGGAAGACATTGGTATCAGGATTGGCAATAGCAACTACAGAGTAGTACGTGAAGCTGGCAAGGGCATATGCAGTGAAATTTGATTTTTGGTAAATATCGTTAGAACGACATTAATCCTCACAAGATTCTAGCAATCACACAAATCCTAGGTTTGTGTGAATGGGGTTGAGGGTTTAGGCCTAAGAGATGTGTGATGAGGACATCACTCTTGGCTTTTTGTAGAGTCTAAGTTAAAAGCAACATTCTCTTAACATACTAACTATGAAAGATTAGTAGGTTGAGCTAAACATATCCTTGTGCTAGCTTTGAGTAAGGATATCTGAATGAAGAAAATATATTAGTGTAGTCACCGTCTACTGTTAGTTTGGTGAGGACTAGGACAACATCAGTACCGACATTGTCTAGCCTTATTTCTAATCTATTAGACCTCAACAGCTTATGGGGGAGAGCTGTGTGAGAACATCACTCGTGTAGTGGTGGAGTGGTTCCTAGGTAGTTTTCTAATTAATATTTGATTTCAAAACCAAAAATCTCTAAAACAATATTTTATTTTCATTAGTCTTATATGATTTGTTTTCTTTATGTTTATTAGCATAACAATTCAACATGCATGGATTACCCCTGAATCTCTTGCGTCTTGTTACTGTCCATTTAATATCATTTTTGGTATTGATAAAAGGGAGTGAAATTTACACATCCATGTTTACAATTAGACCTATAAATGGACCGGATCTGGAGCGGATCTACCTAGATCCGGATCCGTAATAGAAATTTTGGATCCGGATCCAGCCCGTTACCCGCCGGATCTTTGATACCTAGATCCAAATTCGGATCCGGCGGGTTAATGGATACCCGACCCGTTAATCTGATCCGTTTATAATTATAAATATTTTTAAATTTTAAATAATAATTTCTTAATTTTATCATAAATTTTTCATAAAACACTAATGAAATATTATAACAAAATAAAGGTTTACATCAAAAGTTGAATTACATGGCCAACATACTCTTTAACAATAAACTAATATAACCTTCAACGTATTTAGCAAAGAGCATAAAAAGAACATAGACATCAGTAACTTTCAACTTCATCAAATGATCATACTTTAGACACAATTTAAACGTTTATTATATTATTTAATATTTATCAATAATATTATATTTATAAAAAAATATTATTTAATTATTTTAAAACGGATCCGGGTCCTTAACGGATCGGATCAACCTCGATCTGTATCCGATCCGTTTAATAAACGAGTTAACGGATCCGGATCCTTAACGGATTAACGGGTCTAATTTTCGATCCAAACCTGTCTAAAAATCACGGATCCGGGGCGGGTCCGGATCAAGATCCAGTCCATTTACAGGTCTATTTACAATCCACACACCTCTGTCTCATTTTTTATAAGAAAATGTCTAAAATATCTCTATCGAAGCGATATAATGTGCTATAGTGAAATTAGATCGAAATCGTAGTGTTATCCGGCATAAAGATGATAAATTTGATGAGTTGTACGTAGAATTAGCTCATGATGATTATGATAGTTATAAACTTTTTTTTGGTTTGGGGAACGTCGATTCTTACGCGATCTTGAACGACTTGTACGTTAAAGTATCAAGTAAACGCAAAGAAATCGTTTATGGAACCGCAACTAGTTGATCTTTGAGATTTTGAGAGTCACTGCATGCTGCATGTTATACTGTTATATATCTTCTTCGATCTGTATACGTACGTATCTAAGTCTGCTCAAGATTTGTATATTACATCGGGGGTGTATAGTTTTTTATGGTAACTTTAAACAGATGCATCTGCCTGATTAATATATAGCTAGCTAGTCTGTAAATATGTCTCCGGTTGTACTCTTATTCTGAAGATTAATTACAGATATTCGAAGCAAAGAAACAGAGTATTCTATCAAGAGAGCTAGAGGAAATTATTTGGGTATGAACTAGCTAGTATATGAAAGAAGTTTTGGGTGGGTAAACTGTGGAAGTTCTTTTGGTGACCTTTCACAGATTTCAACCACTTTTTATTGATTTCACAGTAATATGATCGAGAATATGAGCATGAGTAACAGTAACAAAGGCATTACGTGATTTGATTTGATCTGATCGATTTGGATGGAGACGTACATTATCTCGATCAACGTAATGTTGTTTTGGCTTTCTTAGGACATTTGTCACTATGATACATATTAAGGTCAGATCATTGTCCCTAACGATTCCTTCAACTAGTTCTCATAATTATTAGTTGGTGAAACATTTATCCCAGCAGGTAACTCGTACAAACTTATAAATCTATAACTGTGTTCTAGACTTCTAGTTATGTGTTAATCTAGCTAGTAGTACTACTGTATCTTTTACTAAACTGTCAGCCGCTGCCAGAAAACGGCCCGGTTTAACGAGTAATTTATAAACACCGAGCATGATGGAATCCATTCCGTGAAATTTGGTATTGATAAAGAGAGTGAAATTTGCACACCGTTTTTTTATGATCCACACACTTCTATCTTATTTTTTATAAGAAAATGTGTAAATTATCTATATTTTAATCTCTTCAAGTTGTCTATAATAAAAACATTTTAGACATTTTTTTATAAAAAAACAGAGTAAGGGTGTGTGGATTGTAAATAGAGGTGTGTATATTTCAGCCCCTTGATAAACCATTGTGATTGTAAGGATTTCTTTATTTTAGGTGCATCACTTGCCACTGGTATATATGAGATTCAAAATTTTCCCAATTATCTTTCTTACAATGGTTTTCAATTAAACATGAAGAAAAAAGGGTTGGAACATGAAGAAAAATTCAATACAGTTTTTACATTACAAATTAAAGTACACGAGAAAGTAATCTAAAGAAATCGAAAACAACCCACATAATAATAGGAAAAAAAAAAAAAAACAATTTTAGGACTTGGATAAAAGGATTATATGATATGACATGATAGAATTATCAATTATTACCACACCAAGCATAGACGTACAATTACCGATTACGAAAACCATGTTGCCCGTATCCCCTTTATTAACTGTCAACTAAGACAATGAGTTATCATGATCTTCACTCTGGTCCTCCTTACTACGTCCGATTGATAAAAGTGTTCGAAATTTCGTAAATTAGTATGTCCAAGATGAGAGCGTACCAGCCAGCAATGAGAGTGCAAGTAATGTAATATTTTAGAGTGTTTTTAACTGTGTTAGTCATTTTGTATTTAAATTTTAGTCAAACCGTTTAACAATATTTTAGTTAGTTTTAAGTTTATCATTTACTATATGAAGAAAAAGTAGTGTAAATGAACTTATAAATTGCATGAAATTACTTAAAATTAAGGAATGTTTTAACTTAAAAAAGAACAAAGAGTTGAGTATCATATGTCGCTCTCTTTATTTAAAAACGAGATAGCTAAAAGTGAAGATAAATAGTCACTTTAATTGATATTCTAGTCACAAGTGAATGTATAAAACATAGTAATTTTTTTTTAATTTCTCTGAGTGACAATTTGTTTGGGCTGATGTAGATAGAGAATGAAATGAAAGCCTAAGGGCTGATGTAGGTGAGAGCCCAAGGCATATTGATCAATGTTTTTTGTTTTTTTGTTTTGGATGCCGGGCATTAGATCATGTTCATTTCATATTACTCGGAAAAAAGCCAAGGAAAAGAAAGCGGCAAAATTAGGGAGTGTTTATCTCTACAATGCTGTCACCGTAAGGAATGTCTCCGCTACGTGTCCCAAGGTTACACTGCAACACTGCCACCACCTTCTTCCTTTTGGCACTTGCTAACAGTCTTACGCAAAATGCTTATAAAACCCCCAGTCCATCACCAGCTCTATTTTCAACGTTTCAGCTTTCTAGCTCCGTGTTTATCATCTGCAGCAGCTCAGCTTTGTCCAAAACCATGTTGGGTCTTATCCACACATTCCTGAACCTCTCAGCTCCCCCGTTCACCTTCTTCTCCCTCTTGCTTCTCCTGCCGCCGCTTTATCTCTACCGGTTCTTCACCTCTCTCTTGAGCACAATCTTCAGCGAAAACGTCTCCGGCAAGGTCGTCCTCATCACTGGTGCCTCCTCCGGTATCGGCGAGGTAAACACGTTAGCTGGGATCGAGGTTTGTTAGTTTTATTATTATCCATTATTGATGATGTTAAGTTGGTTTTTTTGGGGTATGATTTGGTGCAGCACTTGGCTTATGAGTATGCAAGGAGAGGGGCACGATTGGCCCTTGTTGGCAGAAGAGAAAACGCACTGAGGGAAGTCGTTGATAGAGCAGTTAACTGTGGTTGTCCAGATGTTATTATGATTGTGGCTGATGTTTCAAAGGCTGAAGACTGCAAGAGACTTGTTGATGAAACTATCAGCCACTTCGGAAGGTGTAAGTATATATGCAGCTCATAAGTTTGGTTTTTTATTTTTTTATTTTCCAACTGTAATTCGTTATGTATATCAGCTAGGATATATTGCCTTCCTACGGGGTAGATCAAATTCGTGTAGTTGCAGAAATTTTTTTTTTCTTCTATAAAGCTGATTGCCTCGAATTTAGAATGGCATCGCTAAATGCAGATAATTAGTTTTTCTAATGTACTCGACGGGGGAAAAACTTGTAAAATTATATTAGTATTCATGGGGCTGATCTTTTTGGGCATCTTTACGATGGGTGTGTCTGTGTGTGATGCAGTGGATCATCTGGTAAATAATGCTGGGATCACTGCTTGTAGCATGTTGGAAGAGGCCACCGATATCACAAATTTCCGATCCGTAATGGTAAGTGTCTACTATATAACGCCATATATCATATATGTTTGTCTCACAAATGTTTCTGTCTCAGTTTTATAATAGTGGCTAGTAGCTAGATAATCCATGAATGATCACATGAGTCTGATTCTGGTTAATTTACAAATACAAAAGTTATGATGTCTTGTCTAGTGTGCGAGTCTAGCTAGTAAGAGGAAGTAGTTCTATGTAATGTATGTTGACAGTAATCAAAAGAGTCAGAATGATGTAACAACCAATTCAAGAAGTTGATCCAAACCTGGTTAATTTCTGCAACTTGCAGGATACGAACTTCTGGGGATCAGTCTATACTACTCATTTTGCAGCTCCACACCTCAGAAACAACAAAGGTAGAATAGTGGCGATTTCTTCTGTTAATTCATGGTTGCCTGCGCCAAGAATGAGCATATATAATGTAAGTGCTTTTATTGCCATAAGGTTCCTTGGTGTACCGCTAATTCTGTCTTGTATGTACGAGTATAACACATGATTATAATGACCAGGCAAGTAAAGCAGCTATGTCGAGCATGTTTGAGACACTGAGGGTCGAACTGGGGCCAGAAGTTCATATCACAATCGTGACTCCCGGATACATAGAGTCTGAGATGAACAAAGGCAAATACTTGTCGACTGAAGGAAGGATGACCGTAGATCAAGAAATGAGGGATGTAAGCTACCTTTACCTCACTCTTTCCTACAATATTTTCATGAATAAATATTGTGTTCCTCTTGTTAAAAGTACAAACTGTTTTTGCATTCTGTTTGGATGACTAGGTTCAAGTCAGCGCAATGCCAGTTGAGAGAGTGCAAGACTGCGCGTATGCAATAGTGAATGGTGTCTGTCGTGGCCAAAGGTGCTTGACAGAGCCAAGGTGGTGGAATGTCGTATATATGTGGAAGGTGTTCTGCCCTGAGCTATTTGAATGGGGTTTCAAATTTTCCCACATGGTTAGGCCCGGAGCCCCGGCTAAAGAAGCACCCAGCAAAAAAATCTTGGACTACACTGGCGTGAAGAATGTCTTGTATCCTGACTCCCTCCACAGTCCTGAGATCAAGACAGATTGAAGCAACTGGGTTATGGTTTCAGTAAATTTATAGACGTGTGTTTCCCTTTCTTTTTCTGTTTTTGTTTTTGTTTTTCTACCTCGCTTTGTATATAGGCGAGCTCTTTGGGTTCTATCTGTAGATATAGATGTGGGTGACAATAAAGGATTTGATGTGCATGTAGGTCTTGTGATTATGCTGTGTATGTGATGTTTCATATATATAAATAAGTGTGTGTTGGAAGTGGATACAAATAGATGAAGTAACTATACTCTACAGGCCACATGCAGTGAAGACTTTCTACTGCATTTAGGCAAGTAATGAAGTAATGCCAACAGAATAGTTGAGAGACATGTTAAAAAAGATACCAGGTTACTAGTTACTACTTACTACAGCATTTGCCAGTTGTTCAAACTTGAAGCTTCTTCCTAAGCATATATAGTTTTCCAGATCTTCTTCCTAGGCTACTCTCGGTGAAATTACCAGATCGAAGATATAGTGCCAATGGCATCTGCTACCAGCAGTACTTCAGGAATGCAAGTGTTTATCATTCTGAATTACAAGTTCAGAGAAACAATAAGTTCAAAAGAAGAAAATAAAATTCCAATGGCTTCACATAAACATGTTATTAGGACCACCGAAGGGATGGAGAGACGAGAGCATGTTTATGAGGGAGGAGCAGTCACACTTGGGAATTTTAAGTACCCTAAATTGAAAGGCAAAACCCAGCCATCATGCAATCAAAATATTACACAATAAGAAAAAAATCCGGACCTCCAGAATGAGCGTACTGCAGAAAAGGAAGAACAAGAAACATGATGTGGCCAGAGAGGCGTTGATAGGGGAAAGGGAAACCAGTGGCAGTTTTTGACCTAGCTAAATCGGGTTAACTTTTGATTGGGCCTCACTGAAAGAGGGTCCAGATAAGCAATTTTACCAAATATTTGTATCTTGGCCCAATCATTTAGTAATGATCTGAGATAATTCGAATTATACAGCTAATGGGGAATAAAGCCTTACCTCAAGTCTCAAATTCTATAGAACACTTCAATAATCTATATGGACACCTGAGTACATAAAATGGGATCGTCCGCTACTACAAATGGCAGCACCAAATCATAGAAACCCCAAAACAGAAAGGCCATCAACTAAATAACAAAGAGAACCAACGACAAGAGTATGAAGTTATAAACACAGCAGCAAGAATGTATAGACATTGCACACACCACCATTGTGCATAACGTCCAGCCAAGATATATACGAGAGAGAGAGAGAGAGAGAGAGAGAGAGAGAGAGAGAGAGAGAGAGAGA
>NC_020494.1:20147256-20148512 GCF_000184155.1 Fragaria vesca subsp. vesca | reverse complement strand
GAGAGAGAGAGAGAATATGAAGAATTTGAATCACAATGTTCTGAATGTAGTAGTGCCTCTACTAACACTCACTGGATTGGTTTTCTTTCTGCCACCCTTTCTGATTTACAAGTTTCTTTGTTTCGTATATCGCTCTAAATCCATTGAAAACGTTGCTGGAAAAGTTATCCTCATCACCGGAGCATCTTCAGGAATCGGCGAGGTAATTGATTCCAGGCCTATAAATAATGAACACTTCAATATGTCGACGGTCAGATGCTTTTCTTTTTATCTTGTCCAGTTTATCTCTCTCCCTGGATGATATATCTTGTGGTTCTACGATCACAGACTACTCATGCTTCTACTCCTTCTAACATGTAAACCAATGATAGAAAATCGTTTCATTGATTAATTGATTAGAACTCGATCGCGTCATGAAAATGAACAAGTCCAATCGAAAATTGTTTATCAAAAATGATACAAGTAATTAATTAACGTTATTTAATTTGCAATGCAACTACTCCAAAAGCATTTGGCTTATGAGTATGGTAGGAGAGGAGCTCGTTTGGCATTGGCAGCCAGAAGAGAGGACCGTCTTTTTGAAGTGGTGGATAAAGCTCGACGGCTCGGCTCTCCTGATGCCATTATGATCCTAGCTGATGTTTCCAAGCTTGAAGACTGCAACCGACTTGTTAATGACACTGTGAATCACTTTGGTCAATGTAAGTAAACACCCGTACGTACCTTTCATATATAGAACATCTGAATATGCTGCTATATATCGAACTAGGAATATGATGATCAATAATTCAATGTACGTCAAAGCTGCAATTAAACATGTGTTTTTGTGCTGATTTGTGGATGAACTGTTTTCATGCATATAATAGTGAACCATTTGGTGAACAATGCCGGGGTTACACAAGCTGGATTGTTTGAAGATTGTAATGAGTTCTCTACTCCGAAATCAATTATGGTATGGTAGTATTTTGCATGCACCAGATATACGTACATATCTTTGCACTCACATGACATAATTTCTTTACTACTTCAATTGATTTGCAGGACATTAATTTCTGGGGGTCAGTGTATTGCACCAAATTTGCAATTCCATACTTGAGAAAAAGCAAAGGCAAGATTGTTGTGATTTCTTCATCTGCCACATGGTTTTCTACACCAAGGTTGAGTTTCTACAACGTAAGAAATGGGTCTCGTACTTAGCATGTGTCTATATATATATATATATATATATATATATATATATATATATATATATATAT
>NC_020494.1:20131296-20135459 GCF_000184155.1 Fragaria vesca subsp. vesca | reverse complement strand
AAACATCCCAAATTTCCTCAGAACCCAAATACAGAAATAGCAAAGCCAAATACTGAAAATACTGAAATTCCTATACATACAAATACTAAGTGAAATAGAAGCTTCTCATAGAGATAAGGGCCGAAACATCAATTGATTGAATCAGGAACTCACCTGAAGTTGAATTTCTGGAAGACGAAAAGTTTGGCGTAAATTCCAACCCTGATTATGACCGATGCTCCTCCTCCTCACATCAAAAACCCAAAACCCAGAACCACCTCCCTTGTCCTTGCTGATGACAAACCCAATATTACACCTTAAACCCCTGCATCATTGAAACCCCAAATCATTGACATACAAAGATTGAAAGTAAACTCAAGAAACTCTTTCAGAATACCCAGCAAATAAATCCTAAATCGAAGAAAAGCAAACATGATCACGACATGCACAAAGTAAATTACCCAAATTCGTGAAACCAGAATGCAAAGGAAGAGGGGGATTGAGAAAAAGACCCGATCTAAATCGAAATCTACCAAATTTAAGGATCCGAAACTCATATGCCCACAAAATAATTGCATGTATCAACATTTTTCTCTCAGTTTATCCACAATCAATAAGTTGCTGATCTTCGATCACCAAAAAAAACAACATGCAACTGCCGATCTTGGCATGCACATCTTCTTCAGGTAGATCGGAAGAGAGGTAGAGAGAGACCGTAGAAGAAACAAAATGGAAAAAATGACTGCAGCAGCACTCTCGAACCACTATATACTAAGGCCAGGGGCAGCCTGGTCAAAAAGGAAAAAGAAGGGACAAAGTTGTAACTGCTCGGCCCTTAACTACAGTAACCCAGCTTTAGTATATAGTAAATTATATATCAAGTTCTTTTTCAAGCGGTGCTGATCGATGAGCTCACCCCGAAATTTATAATACGTGTTGCTTCTTCTCCATGCAACGTTGCTACGTTGCGGAACTCTTACTCTTATAGATTAATTCATTTTTGGATAACAATAAAATGCAAAACGTAGTAAACCTCCTGCTCTAGCTGCTCTATTTCTGTACAAGCTATGGATATCATTAACACACTACTGAACATTGTGCTTCCTCCCATCGGTCTCACCTTGCTGCTCTTCTTTCTTCCACCATATCTGTTTCTCAAGTTCCTCCTTTCGATCATAAGGCCTCTGTTTTGCGAAAACGTGGCCGGAAAAGTCATACTCATAACCGGAGCATCCTCCGGCATAGGCGAGGTATACATGTATACATATCTAGAACCATCATAAACAATATATATGCTTATCTTTGCATGATCATCCATTCATCCATTTTCTTTTATATATAATAATCTATTGTTGGTTTTGATTATTCTTGAAGCATCTGGCATACGAGTACGCTAGCAGAGGTGCTTGTCTAGCTCTTGTTGCCAGAAGAGAACATCGACTCCAACAAGTTGCCAACAGAGCCGTGTCGATTGGCTCACCAGACGTTCTCATCATTCCTGCAGATGTTTCCAAGGTAGAAGATTGTAAGCGCTTTGTTGATGCGACAGTGAATCACTTTGGACGCTGTAAGTCTTGTAGACTCTATCAATAGCTCTATTCCTTTCAATTGTTATCTTCTCAGTTTACACATATATCGCGTTTACCTATGCTTGATCGCAGTGGATCACCTAGTGAATAATGCTGGGATTGCTCCCATCTGCATGTTTGAAGAAACACCTGATGTTACTAAACTAGCACCAGCCATGGTAATTACTCTTCCCACTCATTTTCACACACCTTCAACATTTTGTTAACTGACTACAAATCAAGGAATTGTGAGGAGGAAAATCCAGATGCTTGTAACTTGTAAGCTGTACCTGTGATAAGTGATCAACTTTCTTTGACAGGACGTCAACTTTTGGGGTTCAGTTTACAGCTCTTATTTCGCTATTCCTCACCTTAAACAGAGCCAAGGGAGGATTATAGGGATCTCATCTGCTGCTGGATGGTTGCGCACACCACGTCTAAGCATGTATAGTGTAAGTTAGAACAGTACCAAGCTCAGTACTCAAATCTCTTATTGATAGTTCTAATTCTAAATTGGGTTCAGGCTAGCAAAACAGCAGTGATAAGCTTTTATGAGACTTTGAGAGTCGAAACTGGGGATGAAGTTGGAATAACACTTGTGACTCCAGGGCTAGTTGAATCAGAAATGACTCAAGGAAAGTTCCTGAACAAGGAAGGCCGATTGGTATTAGATCAAGAACTGAGAGATGTAAGCACCTCTTTTGGTTACTGAGCAAAATGGGGTTAATTTAATTCCTCACTTGTGTAAAATTTCAACAATACTCATTAACTTCTGGTTTTGATTCCTGTTTAGGCTGAAATGAGCTTAATGCCTGTACTGCCTGTCAAAGAAGCTGCGGAAGCAATTGTGGACGGTGCCTGCGAAGGAGTAAAATACTTGACAGTACCAGCTTGGGTTAGGCAGTCAATTTACTGGAAAGTGTTTTCACCTGAGACACTGGAGTGGTGTAATCGGATTCTACTAATGAGCCGTTCAGGAGACGAGACAAATACACTGAGTAAGAAGATCCTGGACATTTCTGGCTTAAAGGATTTGGTGTATCCAGACACAATTCAATCTCCTCAGATCAGAGAACACTGATGAAGGACATCTTCTGGTCCAAATAATGTAAGCACATATTGCAGTTACTAAGGTATCTTCCTCGAGGAAGATGGACAATCACTGTAGAGATTTCCTACTTTACAATCTTAATGTAGCCTACAGTCTTGAGCTCTACTACTTTAGTTAAGCTATTATCTAAGAAGCTAAGAATCTTAAGATAGTACCAACCTATTTTAGATGAGGAAATGGCTGACACAAGATTTCAACACCGGAACCTTTCCTGTCATACAAACAAGAACATCAATAACACTCTTTACTCATCTCAATGAGCATTATCCCCTGAAACATTCATGTCCCAAGAAAGAAGACTGAAGTCACTGAACAAACTACAGAGAGAGTATAACCTCAACTAGAGAATTGGGTATTACCTCGAAATATGCAAAGAAAACTTGGAACTGCTTCATATTCTCCTTCAATTTAGACACTGGGGTCTTATCTGGGGAAGAAAGACCGGCATTGACATCCGCGGGAGAATGGCCTAGTCTCTTCTTTGTAACCTGAGAGCACAAAGAGTCGATCAACCCATCAAATTCCAACTAGCATTTGCCCAAGAAGTTTTGTGACTTTGTCTGCCCAAAATCAGAAACAAACACAATGATACTAGCTAGCAATTGATATTCCCATAGCTGGTAGCTAATTAGAGCTTGTAGAAAAGGAATGAAATTAGCATTACCTGAGTTGTAATTAGACCCTAATTGAAATCAATCCAATTCATTTACGGATACATATTTCAGCGTATCGGTCTATCAGAGGCGTATATGGTCGTATCCGATAACATATTCTTAACCTACAAGGCACCGGCTATGCGATGGTATGGCCGGAAAACGTTCTGATACGTATTCGTAAATAAATCTAATCGTGGGGGCATTAATGTCTTTTCATGGTGTTGTCTGATGACTTTCTTTTTTTTGATTGAATGATTTTACATGACTTTTTAATTTACTTTGCAGAAGAAAATTATGGTTTACCTGCAACACATAAGAGCAAATGCACCTATTTTGGATGGATTGGACCAATTTTCAACCTGAGTTAATATATTATTCATTTAAATCATTGCTTGATCTTAGATTCAACAATACAACAATGAGATCAATCTAAGGACCAATTACTATTCACAATTTATAAAAATGTTTTTTAATTGATAAATAATAATTATCTTTTACTTTATGATTGAATTCAATTTCTTTTGGCGAAGGAAGAGATAGATAGGTAAAATGTGTGAAAGATGAAGGATAGTAGTATTATTTTTATTTTTTCAATTTTGTTTGAAAAATAAGTATAAATCTCTTAGAATTGAGTGTAAACCGTCAGATTTCACATGATTTTAATATAAACGGCATATATTAAAGACCTATGATTGTGAAATTTCTTGTCTGCAGCTAATCATGAATGGCCCACATGTGCAAGTTGTTATTGGCAATTAAGAGAAAATCTTACGTGCGACAGCCGTGCCACGTGTCTTGTGCGACCCACTAGTCACACAGCGACACGTTGTTTTTTTTTTTTTTTTTTTT
>NC_020494.1:20115357-20130901 GCF_000184155.1 Fragaria vesca subsp. vesca | reverse complement strand
GGAAGGACGAAGAAGAGGTGTGGGAAAACACGTGTCGCTGTGCGACTGGTGGGTCACACAAGACACGCGGTATGGCTGTTGCACGTAAGATTTTCTCGACAATTAATAAAGATGATTGTGGGACACCCTATCAAAATCAAGCCGGACCAAAACTGAGTGTTAATCCTCAACCCATCTCTTAAGTCTTAACCCAACTAACTAGGTCCCACGTGTGTCTCAGCTCTAACGGATTGAAATATAACGCACTCGAGATAAAAAGTCATTATTGCCCCCACAATCCATTTCATTTACTGATACGTATTTCGACGTATCAGTCTATCGGACGCGTATCGGGCTGTTTCCTGTCGTATATGGCCGTATCCGATAACATATTCTTAACCTACAAGGCACCGGCTAAGCAATCGTATGGCCGGAAATGGAGGAAACTACCAATATACGCCAGTGGCGGAGGGAGAAAAATTTACCTGTGGGGGCAAAAAAAAATTACCAAACACTTATTGATTAATTGTGGTCAAAATGAATACTTTTTTACTTTAATATGTGGCTATAGTTCTGCCAGAACATCATAGGTTCTCTAACTTTGGGTTAAGGAGGTAAAATCATCGGGCTGCAAAGGCTGAGATATTTTCTTCAAATACCAAACAGTGGAGTTTCACCACTTTTTTCAACTAATTGTATGTTCTTGTGAGGCACAAATGCATTATGTGGGTATTTGTTGATATTCTACTAGGGGCACGGGCCCCCACTGGTCCTCAGCTGGCTCCGCCATTGATATACGTTTTGATACGCGTCTGATATGTCTGGATACATATCCATAAATAAATTTGATCGTGGGGGCATTAATTCCTTTTCACAGTGTTACCTGAACTTTTTTATTTTTTATTTTTATTTTTTATTGAATGATTTTACCTGACTTTTCAATTTACTTTGCAGAAGAAAATTATGGTTTACCTGCAACACATAAGAACCTTGAAGATCAGCTAGATGAAGAGAGGCCATGTTGTGACGAAACACACCGCCGCCGGAGAGATTCAACTCCGAAACCAAGCACACACTGCGCATCCTTATGAAAAATCAGTTTCCATTTAGGCTGGGCATTTTGCTTCTTCAAAGATTAGCTGCCTAAGAGTTCATAGTACATCCACCATTTACAACATTTGCTGTCTGTTTAGTTTAGGTGCAGAGATATCAGGATTCAAAAACAGAATCATCCCCACGAGAGTTCCATCTCTGCTCGAGTAAAATTTTGATAGAAATAACATATTTCTCTCTTACAAGGCCTTAGGCCAAGCAACAGCAACACCGCCAATGATACGGCGGTAAAACACTCGATTCAAAATCCAGGCCGGCCATTGCTCAGAGGAGGAGAAGAAATCATCAGAAAATAGAAGATAATAAAAACAGAGGTTCACATTAATAAAATTAATAAACTCATGTTCTGTTCCAAAAAGAATATACAAGTCAAAATGATGGCTTGAACCCCTTGGGGACTTAAGAGTTAGAGATCGATCATCAAGAAGACAGAATATTAACAGCTTCATCTGCAAGTGTGCACAGTTTCATCTGGTCAAGTGATTATCCTCAATTCAATCTCACATGTCTTGGAGCCCCTTGGGAACTTTGAAAATTTCGACCTTAAGGCAGTCGGAGACTGTGACTTCATCTCTTTGTTTTCACTGAAGGGAGTATGAATAGTCACCCTATTCAAAGCCTGGCCATGCTTCACCAAGTACTTCGCGACTTCCATGTCATTTGGACACCCCTTGAGATCCCCTAGGCAAATAGTCTTGAGGTGTGAAATCAAACAAACAGGCACAGACTCTGGTGCATCCAATCCATGTTCAAGCTCATCCACATCGACATCATCAAGATAGTTGTTCTCCTAGAAATGATTGAAAATGAGCCAATTAAATTGAAATCTTTCTAAATTATACATGGCAAATAGGGGTGATCTATGCATAGTCATTCCAGGTCCACCACCACTTTTTTCTTCGTAACGAGGGAGAGATAGAATGGAGTTCGTGTAAGGGTAGTTCCGGATGACCGGATATACTTACATTGGCATACATCTGTTCCTTATTCGGTAATATCTTCAGATGTTCCAAATGTGGTGATATCTTGAGCACAGTTGCCAGTGATTGCAAACAGCGACACGTACGAAGCTGTAGCTCCAAGTAGTTCAAATTATTAAATGTAGGCAGAAGATGTTGATGTCCAATGTCAAGGGCCTATATATACGATGAAGTAAATAGGTCAATCAACAAATAGCCACACTAAATAGTTCCTTATCATCATATAGGTCACATTCAATTGAGAAATTCCAGCACATAGACAAAAAGGTGGTCAACCACTGCGTGAACAAGTTGCATACTTACCGCCAAAAGTGGAGCTCCAACTGTCAGGTACTTGGCATCACAAATTCCTGTGAAAATCTGACATATGCGATCAGCTAGGCCAAGGAAACAATCATTGTTCTCAAGCTCTTCCAGATCAAAGAAATCTATATTGGCTTTGCGTAGACATTTGGTGTTCTTCAAAGAAAAGCTCACTAGAGCATCAAAGCAGATATCTAACTCTTCAAGATTTGGAGCATCAACATTAATGAAAATTTGGCACACATAATTTACAAAGTCATTAGCAGCAAAATTCATAGCATACTTATGGACAATTAGCTCAATTTGTAGTCTCTTTAGTTAGGCTGCAGATATATCAAGATTGAAAGATGTTGCGTCTTCAAGCTCTCCATCTATAATCAGATCTTCAAGCACAGGGAAACATCGAGAAAAGAGCTTCCCCATTGAGTCAGAATCAGGATATAGAACTGTAACATGAAGGAACTTGAGGCTCGGAAAACAATTTGAACTTGGAGCCATGACACTAATATTTTTGCGCAGCCATAGCTTCAAACAGACCAATGTGTTGCACATGAACAACCTTTTGGGGATCTCAAAATGTGGATGTGTAGGTGTGCCGACAGTAAGAACAAGCTCCACAACATTACGCCTAATGGCAGTGGAAATCCATGCATAAAGAAGAGAAACATCATGCATCAATGTAGCTACAAGGCAGAGTCTATGAATGTCTCCAGGGCAGCGAAACAAAAGCACATGATTCACTAACTGTGCAAACCAATCAGGATCATATCTAGGTTGTGAGTCTTGTGACAAGGTACGATCTACATAGTCTAGGTGATATTCTTGTTCATCCAAATCTAGAATGGGAACAGAAGCTCACACATTCTTCCATCTATGAGATAAAACACTGGTCTTTACAGCCTCTCTAGTTAAAAGAAAGGATAGAACGTGGCCAAGAAGAGCATCTGGCAACCCACTGATCCTATCTTCAATTCTTCTTTTGTGATGCACTAAACTTGAAGCCATTTATGAATGTGAACTTCTCTGGTAAAAACCCAATTGCAACAATGTGAATTCTGTGGCTTAACTTGAGAAAAATAATGATCTTTGGATGACTACCCCCAGTCCCCCACCATCAAACTGGAGACACGGATTTTCACACCTAGGAAACAATTCAACACAAATTCCTCAGAAAATCTATCACCATTGTAAAGAACATAACTTTTTTCTTAAAATTCGTATTTAGTTAAATCCCCATAATTTTCTAAAAGTTGATTACTTTAACAAAAACTCCTAAGAATTAAGTTCATGAATCCTAGATATACAAAAGAGTAAAGAACCAAAAAAGGCTTCGCAAGTACCTGAACAAATGGACCCATTTCTGGCTTCAGTGCTTTGAACTGGTTTGCCGTGTTTGGTTGCTCAGAAACAAAGAAATACAAAGGAAGAAGAAACTTCAGGTGTGTGATAAGTGAGAGCGTGAGAGTATGATTCATTGATTCCTCTTTCTGCTGCTTATTAAGTTGGACTCTGGGCCTACGCAGGTTGGTAGTCTGTCTTAAAAATAAAATAAAATAAAAAAATAAAAAAAAGAGGCTGTTGAAGCCATTTTTTACCATGTGAAACCACTGAGTGAAATAAAATGTGGCCGGCCATTTTTTCCCATGTGAAACCACTCTGAAATAAAATGTAACTGCGATGATCATATTTCAGTCTCATTGCTTACAAGTTGCATTCTCTATATGATAGCTCACCAAGAAATCGAACCTCCAAGATCGTGACCATCAGTTCATAATTTACAGAACTAGTATTAGCATCTGATTTTGATGCAGAGATTCCTCTAAGCAGAATCGTACCGAGTTCCCCCAAATGTTCCTTCCTATCCATAGTAGAGTCCTCAAGTACAGGTTACAAATTGTGATCCAAGTCCCAGACTTTCCTTTCAAGCTGAAGAAACACATCAAGTCACATACATTAGGCGATGTAACTATGGAAACTCCTCAGAGATTAGGTGGTAAAATACCATAGGAGTGTAAAAACAAACAAAAAACCATAAAAGAAGAAACGAAATATAGGAATGTTGTAGCGTAGAGCTTGTAGAATGAGCTAATCTCACAGCTGATAAAGTAGTATGGGATTCACATGCAAAATCAATTGGTAATGAGTGAAGTGAGCCAAACCCTTATAAATCATAGGCAAGGTCTTATATTTCTTATGTGAGATTGTTATCTCAACACACCCCTGCACATATGGCAAATTTTCAAGCATAACATGTTGACAACATTAAGGATGACGTGGACTTCGTGTGACCACACGTGGACATGAGTAACCTGGCTCTGATACCATGATAAAGTAGTCTGGGGTTCATATCCAAAACTAATTGGCAATGGGTGGAATGGGCCAAACCCTTATAAACCATAGACAAAATCTCATATTCCCGATGTGGGATTGTTGTCTCAACAACAACAACTCTTGTACCTAAATAAAAAGGAGTGAAATTAGTATTACCTGAGTTCTAATTAGAGGTGGCGAAGGCGTCGTAGACCAAGAGGCCTACTGGTCATCCTTCTCGGCGTGGGAAATTTAGCGCATTGGAGATGAAATGTCATTATCATATGTGTATCGGGCCGTTTCCCGTTGTATCCGGCCATATCCGATAACATATTCTTAACCTACAAAGCATCGGCTACGCGTTGGTATGGCCGAAAACAGTGAAAATGGCGAATATAAGCTCTGATACGTCCGGATATGTATACGTAAATAAATCTGATCGTGGGGGCATTAATAACTTTTCAAGATTTCACCTGACTTTTCAATTTTCTTCTTATGGTTTACGTGCAACACATAAGGACCGCAAAGATCAGCTAGAAGAAGAGAGGCCACGTTCTGATGAAGCACACTGCTGCCAGAGAAGTTCAAATCCGAAACTAAAAACTGCTCTAAGCAGAGCTTGGCCTTCGCCGCCGCATTGAGGTTTTGAATACCCGACACAGATCGTCGGAGGAAATTGGGAGTGGCTCAGAAGGGTAAGGGTTTGGACGAGAATGGGCAACAGGTGGGTGAGTCACGACGGATGATTTCGGCTGTCACAACGACGCTTCCTCCTCTTCGTCGAAAGAGTAGCTCAGTCGGAGTCGTCTTCTTATCATCTTTTGGTTGTGCTCAAATTTATGGATTTTGGTAGTTTTTGAACTTTTGGGCGGTAAAAGTGGTTTGGCCCAGCCCGAATAACACCGACTTGGCCCAATCCTTGGTGACCAATTAGAACATGTAAATCCTTGAAATTATTTGTACAACAATTTCTACTCTCCAGCTTCATTAAAACAGAAAAAACAAACAAACAATTTCTACTCTCCAGCTTCATTAAAACAGAAAAAACAAACAAACAATTTCTACTCTACTCTCCAGTCCATTGGCAAGAACTAGAAATCCGGGAGAGGTGTACAAAAGCTGTTCGTAAGATGCCCCTATGCAACATTGCAACACATTGCTACTCTACTCTAGTCTATGTTTCTTTCTCTCCTCTACTTTAGATGTTGACATACTCTTGGACACATTTTTAAGATTTGAGAGAAGGATGATCCCTCCATCTAGGTACGCCAGAGTTTATCGTCTTTTGTATGACGTCAATTCGCTCTGCTAGCAGAGAATCTTCTTCTTCTTTGGTTTCTGCATATTCATTCTCCATAAGCAGCTCTATTTCTTCGACATTCTTCATTTTGCAGTGCAACTTCTTCATCTACAGTCATGCCAAAGAAAACAGCAGGATTAGGTTGTTATTCATCAGAGATGGCTAGAATTGCAACAGATAGCAAGAGAAAAGGGATGGCTAGCAACCACTTGAGCACAAAGAGCATCAATAGGACAGACAACCAGGAATAAAGTAAGATGAAAATCACCCACCTGTGTCCCTATTATGGTTGCCAAAAGATGTTCAATCTCTCTATCCTCCTGATCCACCAGCAATTTTGCACGAGCAGCAGCTGCTCCAAGACCTGTTGCGATGGCAGCTCTAATTTGTAAAGTTGGAGGTATGCCATCTTTTTTCTCAAATGCAACATGGCTTGCTGTAATAGAAAGGAGGACTGAGATTATAGTGAACAATATGTAAGCAATGAATAGCCATGTATTATAAAACTAGTATGGAAACCAACAACCACATAAATCACTAAATCTCAGTTCAACTCAGCCATATATAAGAAATCATATGTATTAGTTGGCTTCACTGCTTATACCTGATTCAGTTGGCTTCTCCTTCATCTCTGAATCTTCAAGTTGAAGGACTCTAAAAACAGAAAAGAAACAAGACAAAATTAGGACTTCGATGTCAACATAATACAATAACGAGCAGACTCTGATCTAGAGCATCAATTGGAAAAGCATATAAGTAGATGGATAACCTCTCTGTCTCACAGTTTATAGCGGGAGACTGCAAGCCATTAGTAACAGAATCATCTTCAGCATTAAATATCTCCTTTGAACATGAGGTTTCCTCACAAAGTATAGTAACAGCAGCCTCAGCTGCAGCAGCTGTAATATGTGGACCAACCAAGGTTGATAAGGCTGATACCTAATAAGCAAAAGCAGCAAAGGTTTACCATGATCATTCAGATGACTGAGAGGGATATACGTAAGAAAAAATTATCAAAATTATATCAACTTTATTCATAGTCAGCCAGTCAGGTATGAGAATATACAATGGTACACAAGCATACAACTTTACAGAAGAGAGAACAACATAAAAAAGAATAAAAAATAAAAATTCACTCTTGATATTGTTAGCTCATTTTGTGCTTGGTATTTTTACTATTTTCCACCCAAAACATGTCACACCATTTCAGCCTTTATTAGTATTGTATCTAGTACTGAACCAGTATGTCTCAAAAATAGTTTGCCAACCAGTCATGGTATGTACCTGTGTAATCAGTGAACTACTAGAATCCGAAAGGGAAGTAACACATTGTTTTTTCAAAGGGGGGCCTTGGTTTGCAGTATCTCCATTCTGCTCACTGTCATTTGCCTGCTCATGACTCTTTGTTTTGATAGCCTCTTGACACTCTGACAAAGATAACTGACCTTGTTTTGAACCGCTCAAGTTGCCACTGTGCTTACCTTTTCTGTGACCTGAACCCAACGGAACCTCCCCAAAAGGCAGATCAATAAGCTTCGCAATACAATCAACTTTGGTCTTGGTCTGAACATTTTGAGCAACACGATCCCAATCATCTCCATATTTCACAACAGATTCTAAAAGAAGTAAAGTTTCTGCTTCAGTCCACTCAACTCCAGTATTACCACTCTTTTCAACTGGCTCATTGTACTTGAAATCTTCCTTCAATTTGTTCTCCCCATAGTTTCCATTTTCAAAGCACTTTGTGCAAAGTAGAAAATCACCCTGCCAATACAAGAATCATAGCAGATGCATAACTTAATAAGCTTCAGGACAGAAAACTACAAACAAATTTATTCAGGATGAACTTAAAAGGCCATGAAAATACCTCGTTATACTTGTAGTGTCCAGAATCACAATGTCCGCCACAATTATTACAAACCAACCTCTCTTTCTTCAAATCACCAAAAACATTCGAGTACGACACCAATGGAGGCAACGCAATTCTACTTGCACTTCCACTCCCACTCTCCCTTTCCAAAGGTGTTGCCGAAAGGGGCTTAGAATCACTTGGATTTGCAGCCACTCGGACTGCACTTGGGACTCCTTCCTCAACCTTAACCGTAATCCTGGCCTCACCAAAACCATCATTGCGCCCCAAAGTTGCACCAAAATTAATCAACCCCCATTTTTCCAAGAAATTAAAGACCTTGTGCAGCAAAGTAACATCACCCACAAGCGACTTCCGAATCTCGGTGAATGTGAGCTTTCTAGCAGGGTCTTCTCTATACTTGTTAATAATAAAATCCCTATACTCTTTGTACACCTTTGGTGTTCTTGATATAGACCTCCCATCAAAAAACTCCTTCAAACCTTTTTTCTCAGTTTCATGAATCTCATCCCACAAAAACCAGCCTGACAACAACAAAAAGTTTCACAATTCAAAACTAGGATCCTAATATGCATCAATTACAACATTCTTGATTCCCCAGAAAATAAAAATGCAGACTTTATTGTTCTGAGGTTTAGGGTCAGCTAATTAGAAGTGTGATTTCGTTTCCATGAGCAATTAGGGTTTTGGAATTAGAGTTAGTGTTAGGGTTTAAAGAGAGAAGAGAGAAGGGAGGACTTACTAGTGTGGCTTGGGATGGTGTAGAGGTCGAGCTCTGGTTCGTCGGGTCGGAGCTGCTTTGAACCCGGGTCATGTTCCATCTCGGATCAGGTAAGTGAGTTTGGGTCTCACGCTCTCTCTCTCTTTGCTCTAGAGATTCGACTACCTTAATCCAGCGACTCGGCAAAGGCTTTTGATTCAATCACAGACCAATCAGATTCTGCCGCGGTGGTCTGTGATGTGTGGGTTAGTTTACTTGTTTAGCAGGGACTGCATGCGAGTTTCACGTGACAACTGAGGCATATTGAATATTATTTTTGAATATAAAAATTGATTTCCTTTTATATAATTTATTAAAAAATAAAAAACACGACAAAACCACAACCAAGTTCATAATTTTCTTGTATGCGAGTTTGACGCTGTCTCTAATAAAATCAAAGTTTTCATATACATATGTTAAATATTGGAGAATACAAGAGTATTGGTATGTGCAATATGTTTGTCGATTTGGCTGACATTTGTATTTTCATTACATTATCTCAAAAAAAATGAAAATTGAGAATGAATAGTGTTGATAGCAAGTAACATTGTACGCTTAATCACTTATGGTCTCTTATTTGATGTAACAAGTGAATTTTGATCACCTACATATTAATATGCGTTTATCAGTGACGTTGCTTTGTGTTATGAGTAGAGGTAGTGGACAAGTTTATCGCAACACTGTAATGTTAGTTATGACTTACAATTTCGTCATCACGACATGCATTCTTAAAATAAACCACAATCACTAGTCTTTCATGCCCCAAACAATCACTTATCAAATTTTACGCCCATGTTATTTTTTTAATCCAAAAACAAATATCTAATATCACAATACGACCTCACGACTAACATCTAGATGAACCATCCACAATTTTCCACAATATGTCTTGTAGCACTGTAACAACTAACAACAACTCAATAGCATGTATTCATGTTAACGTATTATGCAGTTAGGTGAACCAAAAAGGAATCGAACCAAACAGAACATATGTCGATACAACAACAACAAAATTACAAATTCGGATAACATAGTTTAATCATTTACATCTAATAACATAAGCTTTCATTTGTAAGTAAGAAAATCTAAATTCCGCAAAAAAAAAAAAAAAAAAATTCAACAGTAAATACAAAAAAAAAAGAAAAACAGGTGGCGACATCAGAGAGCTAGTGCAGTACATTGGTGCCTTCTGTGCCGTCGGAAATGTTTTGGTGGTTTGCCGTGAGAATTGTAGTAGCACAGAGAGAGAGTGGCTAGCTAGTAGGTAGGTAGTAATAGTAGTAAAAGACAGACATATAAGAAAGAAATCAGACACAGAAGAGCGCGCTCTCAAAATTTCATAGCCAAAATTTTGAAACCCCCACACCAAACCCTCCCTCCCTTTTATATTCACACCCCGCCCGAATCCACCCCCAAAAAATCAAAACCCTCAATTTCAATTCCCCCCAAATTCCCAAATCTCAATTCCCCAATTCCTTTTTCTTTCCCATCTCGATTGGCTCCCAGATCACTCGCTTCTCTCCCTTCCTAGCTAAAAAACGCTCTGTGATTTCTAGGGTTTCCACAAATCTAGGGTTTCCGCAATTCTCTCTCAAAGTCCCGATCTTGATTCGATTGCTCTGTACCCATGGCGTCCGAAGACCTAGAGGAGAAGAAGCCGGAAGAGGAAGCTCCGGTCGAGGACAAACAGGAGGAGGCTGAAGCTTATGAGGATGCGAAAGAGGAGGTCGGAGAGGACGAAGAGAAGGAGGATCTGCTGGAAGTTGAAGAGAAGGCGACGGAGAACGAGGGAGAGGTAGGTGAAGAAGGTGAAGAGACTACTCCCAAGAAAGGTAAGAGAACTCGGAAAACTAGCAAGACTCCGGTTGTGAAGAAGGCGAAGAAGGAAGGCGAGGAGAAGGAGCCGGTGACTCCGGTGAGTGAGAGGCCGACCAGGGAGAGGAAGGTAGTTGAGCGCTACTCGGCTCCGGAGAGTGGGAGGTCTTCGGCGACGAAGCCAGTGAACATTGAGAAGGTATTGTGGTGGAAATTGAGAGTGTTTTAGTTTATTTGTTGTTGTTGTTTACAGTTGAGGGTGTTGTTAGTTACATTTGTGATTTACATTGTGATTGGTTTGTTTGATTGCAGGGTCCTGGGACGCAGCTTAAGGATATTCCTAACGGTATGTTCTCTAAAGCTTTGGAATTATTGGTTGTGCTGTTGGTATTATGTAATTGTTCCCAATGTTTGATATGCTGGTTTGGTGTGGAACCGGATCTGAGTGATACTTGATGTTATTTGCTGTCGGTCGAGTCTCTATGTTCGCCTTAATTGCTTGGTGAGCTTATGTTTTTGGTGCTGATTTGGTTTTGGTAGTGTTAGTGGGTCAGAGGTTCTTTTAGAGGATCTGAAACTTAGACATTAGGTCATTTTATGCTCTACCTGGGGACATGTGAAAATAAGATGATGGTCCTGTTGTTGTAGTGATGTTGCCTTGAACTTCCCACTCCATTGAAGACATGTGAGACTTCTTAAAATTGACATTTAGCAGTCCTAAATCTCAATGGACTGCTGAAATACATGGTTCTTCCAATTGTAAAACCACTGATAAGAAGATTTCCTTACTACCAGACTTTTCATTTGTTTGGTATTTCACTGGATGATTATGGACAAGCTCAGTGGTGTGAAGGAAAATTAGTATTTTTTTTTTATCATTTTGATTTGTTTGCAATGATAGGGATTTATTTAGCTGGTACTGGTGCCATCAGAGTAGAAGCTTGAGTTTTTGTTTCCATTGGCCGAGTGTTGTCGCTAAATTTAAACAACCATGAAATGAAATATAAGCTTTGATTGAGGATAGTCCATTCTTTTTGTTATTTAGCTCCCTTGCGTATCCTGAATAAGAACTGTAAATAAGTTGGAAGACTATGAATTTGCACCAGGTTCTCCTTGGCTCAGTCTAATTACAGCTGCCATCTACCCATCACACATTTTGGAACAGTGCACTTGATTTTATAGCCATAGATCAGTGTAGTTTATAATTTATGTGAATAGCATTTAATAGCAGTTGTGTTATATCAAGGGTTATATGTTAATTGTATATCTGCCTAGTTGAGTTGAATACATGTGTATTGGGATCTAACTTCCATTGTTTAGTTGCAGATTATCTCATTACTTTAAGTTAACATGGCTTTCATGGTTATACTTGTTAGCTTCATCTCATACAAATTTCCTATTTGTGGGATGGAAAGTTTTAGGTTTTATTATGTGCTGATTACCAAGTTTATAACAGCATCTTTGTGTCTTGTCTTAAAATCTGAACTGTTCCAGTGGCTTTCAAGTTATCAAAGAGAAAACTGGATGACAACCTGCAAATACTGCACACAATTCTTTTTGGGAAGAAAGCAAAGGTGAGTTTGTGTTTTGGTGTTGTGATTCAAGGGAATTTGCTTTGCATATCAATGTATATCTGTCTTAACTGTTGATGTTCTTGTGCAGTCTTACAGTTTAAAGAGAAACATCCTCCAGTTTTCAGGTTATGTGTGGGCTGAGAATGAGGTAATATATGTTCTGTACTCTGTCACTCCTTGTATCTCCCTCTTTTACACTACCATTCTAACTGCTACCTTTCTTTGGTCACTTTTGCTTTTTCATACATTGCCATATTGTGCATTCCCTGTTACACATATATTAGTAAAGGACACTATGAATTCATTCTTACTTTTCTGTTTGCAGCAAGAAAAACAGAGAACAAGGGTAAAGGAGAAGCTTGATAAGTGTGTTAAAGAAAAGTTAGTGGATTTTTGTGACGTGCTTAACATTCAAATCAATAAAGCCGGCACAAAGAAGGTAAGTAGTTAAAGGAATACATATTTTATGTTTATTTCGAATCACTTATTGACCCCTTGTCTTACGAGTCACACTTTACAGGAAGAACTTTCTGCAAAATTATTGGAGTTTTTGGAATCGCCACATGCTACAACTGATGTTCTGCTCGCTGAAAAGGAACAGGTTCTTTCTTATCAGTTTAACTTCATATATTTATTTGCTGCATGTTGAATTGTCCTGAGTGACTTTTGTTAACCCATCTTTCTTATCTGAATTTTAGAAAGGACAAAAGCGAAAGAAGAAGGTTACACCAAGTAAGAATGCAGGTTCTGGAGAAGGATCACCGGAAACATCAGCCAAGGTGTGTAAGTGTTGATAAACATTTATATTATAAAAGTTAATGAGGTTTGTACTTTCAGTAGGAAAATAATAATTCCTTACTTAGAGTCCATTTTCTGATATGTTGTGACTTGGTTAATTCTTTGCTGTTATACACATAACTTGCTGCTTTGAATGCATACTTATCATGCCTTTGCATGTGTTCATTTCCAAATTTTGTTTCCCAGTAGAGGCCTTGATTGATTTATTTATCATGTGTTCTTTTGTTTTTCGTTTTAGTTAATCCTATTTGTTTGAAAGGGAATGAATTTTACAGTCCCTCTTTACATTCTACATTCTCACTTTAGTTTTCTGATACCTTGTTTCATTAATTTGCCAAAGTTTTCTGGATAAACAAATATAAATTGTAAAATATTATGTAGAATATAGAAATAGATGTTCAAATTTGACACCCTTTCTTGGATGATTGATCTTACATGTTAATTCTTCTCCTAAATCTTTTTTTCTTTTCTTCATTTTTTTTTCTTTGCTAAATTCATTATGACATTGGCAGTGTATTCCTGGGCAATGCACTCATCTTTTGGTAGCATAATGCTTCTGGGTGTGAGAATAATTCATGTGTTCATTCTTGTGGTTAAGAATTTTAGTTTTACTTCTGCCTTTATTTCCTCAGAAACAAAAGGACACACCCAGTGTTGAAAAGAATGAAGAGTCAACCAAGGATGAAGAAGACGAACTTGATGATAATGTTGAACCTTCAGATCCGAAAGATGATCCTCTTGAAGAAGATGATGATGACAAGTTGAATGAAGAAACTGATCATGGGGAGAAATCTGATGAAGATGAAGATGAAGATGAACCAAAGGACCAGGTGGCAAGTCCAAAACGTTCATCAAAAGATGTGAAGGAGGGCTCAAAGGTTAAAACTGGGAAGTCAACACCAGCTAAGAAGAAAACCCCTGCGAAAACTCCTACAGATTCGGAAAAGAAAACTCGTTCTTCAAAAAGAGGTGCAAGTGATGCTGATGGAGCTTCTGGTTCTAAAGCCAAGGGATCTGGGAAAAAACAGAAGACTGAAAAGGAAAGCCCAATAGATAGCAAGGGTAAAACCACTAGCAAGAAACAGTTAAGCAAGTCCCCAGCCAAGGTTCCGGAAAAGGATCAAGGTGATTTGCTTTGTATTTGTCAAGTTCAGTTTCTGTGATTTTGCTCTTAATGAAATTCTAGTTTTTGCTGAACTTTTAGCTCTCTTTTTAATTATCTCTAATCTTTTTATGAACCTAGTGAAAGGCAAAACTAGCAAGAAAGCAAAGGCAGAGCCCACAAAAGAAGATGTGCATGCTGTCATTGTTGACATCCTTAAGGAAGTTGACTTCAATACTGTAAGTAATTATGCCACACTACATTGGATGATTGAAGTTGTTTCAATATTATGATTTAATCTTCTGAATTTACCCGCTGCAGGCAACTTTATCTGATATTCTCAAGCAACTTGGTAGGGCTCATCTGTTGCCTTCTTCTTTTCTCCCTTTTCTTTCTTTCTTTTTATGGGTTTAACTTCATTGAGCTTGCAATTCTATTAGGTACCCACTTTCAAATTGATTTAATGCATAGAAAAGCAGAGGTGAAGGAGATAATTACGGATGTAATTAATAACATGACTGATGAGGAAGAAGAGGATGAAGAACAGGAAGCAGCTGGTGATGATTCAGAGAAAGAGGACCATGATGATGCTTAGTTTTCAGTTGATAGTGGGTCAGTAATATGAACCCTGCGGTGCATTCATCAGGTAGTTCATAACTTAAGAATCGGTGAAAAATGGCTTTGGATGCTTGGGTCCATGTGTTTTGTACCATATTTATTAACCTCTTAGTAGTGTTGAACTGACCTCAAATTCATATGTTAGTTCTGTAATTTTGGTTGCCAAGTTTAAACCCCCTCCTGTAAGAGTTGTTTAGCTGTAATTGTCAACTTGTTTTCGTTAGAAATGAGTAGTAAGTGGGTTTATCATCTTATATTTTTCTTCCTTGTGAATCTGCAACAGTATCAATGAATTATTGTCCTTGTGAATTCTTTGTCAAGTAATAATAAACCCTTTACACCATTGCATGGTGTTGCTGAATGAATCGTACTGGGTTCGATTCCTATTTATCATATACATACATCAGTTGTTCTCATCCTCATTTCAAGTGAATCAATGTGTTATGAGTTCTTGTCAGACAATAAATCTCCTTTACATTGTGTGAATAATATCAAGTCTTGGTTCATATCAGCTAAAACTATACATCAATACTTATCATATAGTTCGAAGTTATAAATTACCTGGGTCCATGTCCCCTTGTATGGTACCATTTTTTTTCCCTGAAGGGTACATGTTCTTAAATATCATTTATGATTAGGTGGATTGTACCATTACGACTTTACTAAAGCCATTCCATACAAATTGTTAACCCTCTGGTATACTTAAAGTTGATTGCAAAGTTTTAGCAAACCCGGTAGAGTTTGTATATAATACTCGTTGGCCATATTTTTATATTGAGTGCGGTTATTGGGACCTTTAAATTTACTCACTATACATCATCATATTTTAAATTATTAAATGACATACATCCTCATACACAATGACTATTAAGGACAATAATTATACAAAAAGAAATATTGTATTTATTCTCTTTAGACTTTCCAATTCAATAATAATTGATTTCATTCTTTATTATTTTCCTTATATATTTTTATTTTCTAATTTCTTTTTATTAAAACATATATATATAGTTTATAAGAGC
>NC_020494.1:20113645-20114959 GCF_000184155.1 Fragaria vesca subsp. vesca | reverse complement strand
GAAGGTAGGGATAATAGATGTTGACAAACAAAAAGGAAAAAAAAAGAATGAGAGGTCTATTGATTGAATAAGAGGTAATTACTTGATTGAAATATATGTCAATAAATAACTAAAGTTATGTTAGGAATTTGAAATGAGGTCTAGTGAGCAAATACTTATATTGAAAAGTAATAAAAAAAATGCTCATTTAGTACTAATTTAAACCTCTCATTTCTCATTCCAATGATAATCTTTTTTATTAGCCCATTCAATATAAGGTAACCTTTTATGCCCAAATGTACAAATCTTTACTAAAGTTTTAACAAACCATATTATTTTAAGACTATTTTACCCTCACCCCTTAAACATGCATAGAGAGAGAAAGTGGAAGAGAGAGAATAATTGGTCGGAACCTCACCGGACTCCGATCACCGGCCTCCGGACTCCAGTCAACGGCCGCGGGACTCCGATCACCGGTCGCCGAACTTTGATTGCCAGATTTCCCCGGTCGTTGGATTCCGGTCACCGGTAACTCGATTACTGACCCCCAATAACTCAATTTTTCTCCGGTCACCGGTAACTCGGTTACTGACCCCCAGTAACTCAATTACTGACTCCCAATAACTTCGTTACTGACCCCCAATAATCAGTTACTGACTCCCAATAATCAGTTACCGACTTCCAATAACCGAGTTACCGACCCCTAATAACCGAGTTACCGATTCCTTAAAAAAGTTACTGACCCACCCAGACCACTTACCGACCGTCGTCGGCGTCGACTAAGGCAGACGACCTTAAGCTTTCTCCTAGCTTCCACCGCCGCCTTTAATCTCTTGCAATAGTGCCTTAAATTATAAAAGAAGCTTTACAATGGATCTCCATCTTCAAATCCGACGACGAAGAAGATTACAGTGACGTCGGAGAAGGAGGACTTGAGGGAGTCGAGGTCGAATAGGAGAGATCGGAGGTCATCGGCGGCTTGGATGATGTCTCGGTAGTGAGCGCGGCAGACGCAGTTATCAGAGGCAGTTTTCATGGCGATTTGAAGGTGTTGGCCACGATCTGTTGATCAGAGATGGAGTTCTAAGCGCGGCAGACACGGCTGGAGCGAGTGAGGTCGAAGATCAAGGTCGAGGTCGAGATCGAGAAGCTCGTCGGCGAGGCAGCACTGCTTTTGCTTCGAACGGACATCCAGATCGGGAAAATTAGATGAAGCTAGTGGCTCCACCACAGTGGTTCTAGATTTGACTGCTCCTTCGCATCGATCCTCTTCCCAACGGCGACCGAAGACGAATCTCCGGCCTTGATGATCTGGTGGAGGAGACCTGGTCGTCG
>NC_020494.1:20075061-20113439 GCF_000184155.1 Fragaria vesca subsp. vesca | reverse complement strand
AAGAGTTTAGTGGTTGAAATTAAATTAAGGGTATAAACGTCATTGTCTTAAGATTTGTGTAAATGGGTTTTTGATTTTTTTTTTCTATTTAACTAGGGTATGACTTTTCTGATTTTGTGTAAATAAGCATTTTCCCAAAAGTAAAAGGGAGGTGGAGAGAGCATGAGAGGTATAGTGAGCAAATTTGGAGATCCCAATAGCCACACTTTTTTATGTTATACTGCTATGATTCTCTGATTCTAAACCATGAACAGTTATGATCATAATCATAGAACTGATCAATAATGGTGTTTACACTTTCCGGTTATCATATTCATTTGTGTAAGAGAACATTCAACTAAGCTGAGAAAAAATCCAAACCAAGATGTAATTGGCAGGTGATCTTTTGTTTCACAAGGTTGATTCAGGTGGATTGGATTCAACCTGAATGCCAATAAGGGGTCATCATGGGTTATCATTCATCTAATGGAACCTTCTAACTTCTAGCTGTGTAATTGATTACACAAAATTCCCAAGCCATTCCCAAGCCAGTGGTAACAATGACATAAAGAAGTGGACTCTGGAGGCTGGCGATGAAAATGAAACATTATCAGATTCCATATAATGTGCAGGAGGTAACTATCAGAAGGCAGTTTTGGTATTTATAATTTAGAGCATGTAGACCAAGCAACCTAGCATATATTGTGGATGACTGCAGTCCAACCAACCCTAATACATCTCTGGTATATATTTGGTTCATTGGCAGTACCCTACACAGCTCATATGATCACACTGACTAGCCAAATCTGCATAGAAAGACCAAATATGAAGAGGGTCTTCTCTTCTCCACTAAAAGATCTTTGCGTAATCGAACCAATTGAAGTCCCTTTCATAATGCAAAGACTTGTCAAACAAAACAACTAAATGTAAGCTTTTGGGTTTGCCTTGGTAGAAGAGTGCCCCCAACTACTCCCCTATATAGTTGTAACACCATCTGCAGAGGCATTTGCACACCGACTTGTCAGTTGTCATTAGTCCCAACATTCCTGCGAACGAGGTATGACACTTGAATTAGTTATTTTTGCCCTTCATAGATTTCATGTTATTCGTTGCGTAGATTTAATTATGACACTTGAATTAGCACTTGTTTGTATATATTTGACATGTTACCGTATAGTATCAAGAAGACAAGAACTCACTTGATCGATGATCCAGATTGATAGTCATGAGTAAATATATATGAATTTCTGTAATGTTTATAGTCGTGAAGTCCAATTTGCATGCATATACAAAAATGGTTGGGCAATGGCTCACCTACATATCTCTTACTCTCTTTGAACATCAATTAGGTGCTGCTTGGCTGTTCAAGGGAACTACCGATAGTGTGATGGGGGATAACAGTTACAAAACCTTTGAGCTTAATGTGAAGAAAGAAGAACCAACTCTTGTACCTCCTGCAGCAGAAACGGAGAAGGGCCTCTACTTCCTCTCAAATCTAGATCAGAACATTGCGGTCGTAGTTCGTACACTATACTACTATAAATCGGATTCAAAGGGGAATGAGGATGTTGTGGAAGTCATGAAGAAAGCCTTGTCAGATGTTCTTGTTCATTACTATCCACTGGCAGGAAGGTTAAGTATAAGCACAGAGGGGAAGCTGATAGTGGATTGCACAGGAGATGGGGCTGTGTTTGTGGAAGCTGAAGCTAACTGTGAAATGAAGGAGGTAGGAGACATTACAAAGCCGGATCCTGTGACTGACGGGAAGCTGATTTATGATGTTCCTGGTGCCAATAACATACTTGAGATTCCTCCTTTGGTTGTTCAGGTTTGAGTTTTCATCAGTTTTCAATATGTAATTACCCTTAATCCTTATATGTTATTGTTTTGTATTTACATCAAACAAAGAAATGGAAGACAAAATGAGAAGAACTCTGGATAGGATCTATCTACATGTATATGTATAACTCTATATATGGATATGTATATCACAGTCAGTGTTTCTATTTTCCACTTGTTTACATCTCGCACAAGTTACTAAGATGTGAGCTTTAATTCCAGGTGACTAAGTTCAGATGTGGAGGATTTGTCCTTGGGTTAAGCATCAACCATTGTATGAATGATGGGATTTCTGCAATGCAATTTGTGAACTCATGGAGTGAGACTGCTAGAGGCGTGCCTCTTAAGGTTCTTCCATTTCTAGACAGAAGCATACTCAAAGCGCGAAACCCTCCAAAGATAGAGTTCCCTCACCATGAGTTTGCTCAGATAGAAGATATATCTGATACCACAAAACTTTATGAAGAAGAAGAAATGGTTTATAGGTCCTTCTGTTTTGAACCAGAGAAGCTCGAAAAGCTCAAGAAAAAGGCCATGGAAGATGGGGTTCTTGAAAAATGCACTTCATTTGTAGCACTCTCTGCCTTTGTCTGGAGAGCAAGGACCAGAGCCTTAAGGATGGTACCTGATCAGAAAACAAAGCTGCTTTTCGCTGTTGATGGACGGTCGAGATTTGAGCCAGTGATACCAAAAGGCTACTATGGAAATGCAATTGTGCTGACATATGCATTATGCAGTACAGGGGAGCTATTAGAGAATCCATTCTCATTTTCTGTAGGGCTAGTTGATAAGGCAATTCACATGGTTAGTGATAGTTATATGAGATCAGTCATAGACTACTTTGAAGTCACAAGAGCTAGGCCTTCTTTGGCAGCAACTCTTTTGATAACAACATGGTCTAGGCTTGATTTCCACACTACTGATTTCGGTTGGGGAGAGCCTGTGTTTTCGGGGCCTGTGGGTTTGCCTGAGAAGGAAGTAATCTTGTTCCTTTCTCACGGTGAAGACAGGAAAAGCATTAATGTGTTTTTGGGAATGCCAGCTTCTGCTATGAAGGTGTTTGAAGAGTTGATGCAGATTTGAGATTTCAAGTGGTTAAGAAGTAAAACTGATACTTGACCCCCAATTCATTTCAAACAGTGAAGGAAATCATGGGAATAAAAGTGTACTAGAGTTTGCAAGTTCTTATCTTTCTATTTTCTTTCATTTGGAATTTCGGATGTGTATGGCTTTTATGCTGATGAGGGTACTAATAGTTATCAGCAATTCATGAAGATACTTTGTCGACTTATGAATCGGGGATGTGCTGTTGTATGCTACTGATGTAATTTGTACTAAAATTCAATAAACAAGTGCTTGTTATTGAAGAGGGTGTAGGGTATTAGTTATAATGTTAGATTACCCATTTCCGTAGTCTGAATTACCAAAAATGATGGACTTCGATAAGGCCACAAGGTTAGACTAAGCAAAACTACAAAAGAAATGGAACACATGATCAGAGAAAAAGACTAGAAGGCACAAAGCCCGTTAGAACATACATTGCCACCCAAACCAGTGGCGGAACCATTCATGTGGCTATCAGGGCTATAACCATACCCAGATTAGGCCACAACCCAAATTAGCCCACCAAACCTCACAGAATATCATTCATCTTCACGCTCTCCTCCTCCTGCTTTCTCTCCTTCTCCTCCTCTCCTCCAAACTCCAGTCCTCCGCCGTCGCCTCCACCGTAATCGACGCCGGCAACAGACCTCACAAAGTATCATACTATTATTCATCTTCACGCTCTCCTCCTTCTGCTTTCTTCTGTCCATACAAAATTAGTCATACCCACTGTGAAATCCTGGTTCCGCCACTGACCCAAACCTATACCCGATATCGATTTCGTGCCCCCTAAATCCCTAATGCATCTCACACCGGAGTAGGACGGTCCGAAAAGGAAATAGATCTTTCCCATTTTGATGGAAGCTGATATTGGTGAGGAGTTGTAGAGCTCAATCTATAACAGTGTATTAAAAACGAAACTTTTAATCAAAAACAAATAGTTTTATTAATGCAATCTGTTTTGAATTTGAATTCCAATAGTATGGTTATGGTTATTGAGACAAAGATAAGGACGTTATAAGACAGTTCCTTTTTTGATATAAAATGAATTGTCTTCATTGATCCCTAGCTAGAGCACGGTACCTAAAAAAACATTGTTCCATCAACAATATGAGATTAAGGGTGAACCTAGGAAAAGAACAATGGAACAAGGCAGCGAGTCTAGTTAGTATCTTTCATAGTTATTGTGTTATATTACGACTTCCACGTTTAATGAATCCTAACTTAGGATCAGAAAACTTATCAATCATATATTTGTCATAGTTGATTTTGTTTATGTAAATACACATGTTCTATTTGTTCAGTATATATCTAACCCACCCGTCGAACCCATTAGGATGTAAACACGTAGGCCCCATAGAATCTTATGCTCAAATCCATCATCAATTCTACTGCCCGAGCTACGTGAATTTGTTTTAGTTGAAGTCGATCTAGATGAATTGTTTTTCTTTTAAATCGACCTACATGAATTTGTTTTTTTTTAAATCAACCTACGTGAAGTATATCAAATGTTGTGAATCTCCTACCCTATTTAATTACCTCTAATATCTCTATATTCAAAGTTGGAAAATGTGCATCTAACTAGTTTGATAACATTTAGACAACAACTTAAAGTATATATGGACTGGTATCACAACGAAATTGGAGACAATCAAAGTCATATCAATTGTATTTCAATGATCTCAGGACCAATATGATACTAATGTAACCTTTCATGCCATTTTGAGATACTGTCGGTGCCTAACTCATTCAAATAGCATCTTCTCTGTTGTTTGATTTTGGATCAAGATCTTCTGTACGTGTACATGTCTCCACAAACTTTACAACTACTCATGAACAAATTAATCAATGATGATATATACAGATGATGGCTATTGGCTAGTCAAAACTGATTTATCTTTCTTAACCAACTGATGGACTAAGCAGCATATAAGCACCATCATAGCCCTTAATCATGCTCGAATCTGAACGAGGACGACGAGCTGGACTGCTACATTGTATGAAAAAAAACTCGTCGGATAAACTCATCATATCGCCATCAACATTGTTCTCCATCTCTGCCAAAACATTGCAGAACAAATCCACATCGCAAGGAAGCAAAATTGGACCTCCAGTACTGTACCCGTATTCCCAGGCAGCATCCTCTAACAGTACCTTGAACAATGGATGGTTAGCAAACTCAACCTTCACCACGAATCGTTGCTTCTCTGGTCCAACGTAGACCGAGAAGCACCCATCCGGAGCTAGTACTCTGCAGCCCTTGCTCTTCTTCCTCTTGCTGCTGCTCTGGTTTGTTAAATTGCACTTCCTCCATGCCTTCATTATCACATTCTTCGCCAACTTTCCCTTCACAATATCCATAGGTTAAGCACCAAAAGACGAGAGTAAGTATGAAAAGTGAAGATTTGGATGAGATGATGAAGATCCTACCCAGATGGGAGCATATATATGCATGTGTTTGATGAGACTATGAGAGATTGAGAGGTGAGGCTTATGTGTATGCCCCCGGGTAGTCCAAAAATAATGTGGGAGATTTGTCAACTTTCCTGCGCCGGTAGATTTTGCATAATAGACTAATACGTGATTAGTTTATATTGGGGACAAGAGATGGCCGGACCATTTCATTTTGTCTTCAAAAACACCTGCGCTTAGTGGCACAAGACAAGCTTAAAAATATACAGAGATAAATAACAAACATTGTATAGTACCAGAAAACTCAATTTTTTTGATAAATGTATATTACTAGCTAAGTTGACATGCCTTTTATAGTATGAATGATTAAGGGTGTTGTTTCGGGAGATACTCAAAAATGAGCTTAAACTTTAGGGAAATACTTATCAAGACGCTAGAATAAGAATAAGAATAATATTCATTAGGTTCCATCGAGTAAACAAATGAACAACAAGCACATTGATGCAAATTAATCCAATAAAGCTCTCTCTCTATATAATATGGAGAACGTAGAACTATCCAAAGAGCTAGACCAGTATGCCAAATGTGAGCGGTGGTAGTGGGTTGTTTAAGTGATCTTCTATTCTTCTTGGAAGATTTATTGTTCAATCTCCTTGCAACACCTAGCAAGATGGGGAACCTAGAAAACATTATCTTTATAAAGCATGGTTTTTGTGTGTAATCACTTTTCCAAATGATCGTGCTTCTAGTACTCAAGGTTTACGATAATCTTGCTTAAACACTTTATGTAAGCTATCACACGAGACACATTAATATATATGAGGCGTGAAGCATAATACTTGTAGCTAGGTGTTATCAAAACATAGAGTTGTTATGAATTGGTCATACTCACTATTCCATATGCGTTTGTTCGAGTATAATGAACTTCCGAAATCCTAACGAATCACATGGTTAATTGCATCATTTCAAAGGCAATTGGGCAAAAACCATAAACACAGCTATTGCTTTTGTCATTCCCACCTTATGTGAACATACATATATAGTTGTCATAATCTACCAATTAATAAATTTAATTTGCAAGGTGTACGATAATAATTGAAGATGGCTAAAAGCATATATATGTTCAACATTTTGATCAATTAGCTAGCCAATCGTGCTTCATTGAGTAATTTACATGTCCAAGATTGTAATCAAAGGTTGAAATCTTCGTTTACTTCTCCTAATGACCCATGTACACGCTCGATCGACATGCATGCATGTAATGATAAGCTAGCTAGCTTGGTGGAAAAACACAACTGGTTTCTAATTACATCGTTTATTATACAAGCAACTGGGAAAACGAACACATGCCATTGTCTCTTGCTATATAAGCGATCGATCAACTTGCATTTGTATTATACAAGATTTGACTACTGCAGTCTGCAACTTAATTTATGTATATGGAGCTCCGATCCCATTCTTTCTTGTATCTGCTTTGTCTGCTGGTCTTAAGCTCCAGTTGGCCTTCTCGATCTGCTATAATTAATAGCTCCAATTTGCTGCGGCTTACCTCTTAAATTACTTCGTTTATATTCTGCTATTGGTTTACCTCTCGTGCAAGCGACTATTAATTTGTGAAGCATAATGCAGGAACGTCAGTATGTGTTAATTAAGATTCTAAAAGATTTCAGCATCAATCTATCGAAACTCCAATGATCTGAGTTTGAATGAAACTATCCATTTTCTCTACTTGAGATAGCTAGGAGCAGCCGAGCAGGGAAAGAAGTGTTCGTCACTGTTTTGGTATTTTGCACCTAATTCATATGCCACTGATAGAAATTTCTTACCCTATATCATCAATTCGATCTGCTTATATATGTTCGGATTTCGGATCGTACATTTGTAGGGGAGTTGTTGGTGGATCAAGAAGTACTTCTGAGCAGAACACCAATATTACTCAATTTTCATGACTAAACCGGGAAAAATTAATGATTGGATGCACGCAGTCCTATACTCCTATATATATAAGAAACTGATGAATGAATGAACCCCTCAAAGGAAAGTAAGAAACTGATGTTGATAGATTAATTTGTCATTAGCTTTAACCAATATACAACCACAAAATGAATGAATCAATGATGATGATATCGACGATATGTACATAATTAGGCACTGGTGATTAAGGGCTAATTAGAGGGACCTATAAGCACCACCGTAGCCCTTGTTCATTCTAAAATCTAAATGACGAGGACGAGCTGAACCAAAGAAACCTCGCATCAAACACCAACTATTGGGGCAGATCATATCCTCAACGATACTGCCCTCTATCTCTGTCAAAACATTGCAGAACAAATCCACATCACAAGGAAGCAAAAGCGGACCATCATTTTTGTACCCATACTTCAATGCTGCATCCTCTAACAGCACCTTGAACAATGGATGGTTAGCAATCTCCGTCTTCACAACAAACTGTTGCTTTTCGGGACCGACGTAGGCTGGGAAACACCCGGCCGGAGCAGCTCTACCGGCCTTGTTCTTCTTCCGGCTGCAAGTGCTAGTACTGCAACTCCAAGATTTTCTCTTCGTCAATGAACTCAGTGCTGCGCACACTTTGCTGGCTTGTTTCAATAAATTACTGCATGGCCTCGACGGTTTCTTAGTCTGATTCTTCTTTCTTGAGTTTCCCTTCACCATATCCATGTCTGCCTTGAAACTAGAAGTAGTATGAAGCTTGTGGTTCTGGTGAGTGTTCTGGCGCCGGTATATTTTTCTGGGATTAAGCGAGGGAGGATATAATTAAGAGAATATAAGAGATGATAGAAGCAGAGGAGTAGCTCGAGGATCATATATATACGAGTGCTTGTGCTGGGAAAGCAATAAATTGGTGAGAATATGACTACGTACTTGACAAAGTCGTATAGATAATCTGGGAGACTATTCTTTCAACTCTCGTGCGTCAATAGATCAGCTTACATTGGGACGCCAGCGACTTCTTTTTGTTTTTTATTTGGCTTTCTAAATCTATAAAGTCCCACACGCATGTGAAGTTGTGAACTAAGTAATTCCAATTCGGAATAATGGACCATTTCACTATTACAGTGATATATATCATAGCCAACACTTTCACTCACCCTCTAATTGTCTAATATATAAATCCCTGTTCATTTTCGAAATTAAAAGTAAAAACGAAGCGTAAACGTAAAAAGAGACATGCAAGCATCTAATTAAGTAATTATAGTAAAAGGAACAACAAACTCAAGTTTTCGAGAAATCGCTAATGTTGTTAATATTGCTAATTGGTTTTCCCAAATTGAATCATTTGAAAGTTGTGAGCAGAAAGACTTTACCAGAGTAACTTGTATGTCTAAGATTGTGATCAAATTTGAAAATTTTCACATAATATGTATCAATTGAAGATGCATACTAGCTTGGACTCTTATGATCAATCAACGTACGTAATATTTGACATGCACGTACGCATGCTTGGACGAAACAAAAAATTGGATTTTACGTCATTTGTATGCGAAAACTAGGAAATGACCATAAGCAATTGTCTCATGCAATCTAATCTAGCAACTTAATTAATTGTCTTTTATATATAAGATTTTGACCGCTACTTAGTTTATACGCATATGCTACATATATAGCTAGCAGCTCCCATTCCTTCTTGTATCTGCCTTGTCTCAGTTGTCTGATCTTGGTTCCAGTTTCCCTTCTAATACGTACCTCTAATTTTCTTACGTACGTATATGTATACGTCTATGTATGTATATATATGTTTTTTGTTTTGTTTCTTTTTATCTTATCGCTCGTGCAGGCGACCTAATTTGATAAACGTGATTCATGAATATCAATGCACCTAAGCCCAGGAAAGTGAACTGATCTCCTTCACTCCAAATGACCACGTAATAGTCAAATATATGGCGTCGTTATTATGAAATTAAAATGAAAGACAGGCCGGTGTGTGAACAGTGGTTCAATAAATTAGGGAAACTGGTTTTCTGCTGGCCAAATACAGATACTGTCAAAGATGTAGCTTTGAATAAAAATGATGAGGAATTGTTGAAGTCTTGCGATATCCCACAGTATTGTGAGTGGCAATTTAATTCTCTCTCTGGTAATGAGATTTATTAGAAACGACTAAAGAGGTTGAGTTACCGATAGTTGAAGTAAAACAAAGCTCAACAATTCTCACACTACGTACAAATTTGGCTAGCTTGTTCATTAATCTAATGTGACTTTGTTTTTTTTTTTCTTTTTTCTTTTTTCACAGAAATGCTCCTCCAATCTTATACGTAATTTGATTCTTAGTCCAATAAATCTACAAAACTAATGAGTGCTTTGGAAATCTAATGAGAAACTCACACAAATGCATGGAACTATTTCAAATGGCAGAACGCTCTTCCCATTGCCGATCCAGATCGACTTATCATGTACATACCATTACCACAGATGTTGAAGCTCCAAACTGATCTGAGCTGCAGAACTAGACTAGGGAATTCACTGCTTCCTAACCAGTTGAACAATCAAAATTGTGGTCGACCGAGATGCATCTTTAATGCTGCCCAGACAGTCGAAGCAAAGGTTCTAATAACCTAAAAACCACCCAATGACGAGCTAACAATGGAGAAATTCCAATCGTCACCTTAAGCTCTCTATACGGAGAACAGAATGACTTGATATGTAGCAGATTGATCATTGATCAATTTAACACGTTCTCAATGACGTCTCTAGTCTCTAGCTAGATTAATTATCGTGTATATAACGAGATCATTTTCAGTACACGGGCGTGTTTCTTCACATACATACATAGATGATTTCAGGATTAGAGGAAATAATATAGAAACATGGTGGTCAAACATATGAATTGTTATGAATGGTTAAGATTGCGTTGTGTAATACATACATGGATGATCAAGATTAGAGGAAATAATATAGAAACATGGTGGTCAAACATATAAATTGTTATGAATGGTTAAGATTGCGTCGTGTAATACATACATGGATGATCAAGATTAGAGGAAATAATATAGAAACATAGTGATCAAACATATAAATTGTTATAAATAGTTAAGATTGCGTCGTGTAAGTACACGTAGTGCGTACAAGAATTTTCTGTATATAACATGTGTACATACAACCTTTGTTGAATATTATGTTGTCTTTAATATTAACTTTTGAATGAACAAAAATGATGCTAGCTATTTACAGAGTTAACTAAAACTTAGTCATCTTAAGCTTTGGTGATGTACTAAGAAGCCTATAGCCACCACCATAACCCTTGTTCATTCTTGAATTTGAATGAATTGGACTAAACAAAATTTGTATCAAAGACCGATTGGAACTGATCATTTCCTCATCGATGTCATCCATGCTCTCTATCTCTGCCAAAACATTGTAGAACAAATCCACATCACAAGGAAGCAAAAGCGGACCATCATTTCTGTATCCATACTCCAATGCTGCATCCTCTAACAGCACCTTGAACAACGGATGATTAACATACTCCATCTTCAACGCAAACCGTTGTTTTTCAGGTCCGACGTAGACTGAGAAATACCCCACCGGAGTTACTTTTCCGGCCTTGTTCTTCTTCTTCCGTTTGTCATTGCTAGCACTGCAACTCCTTGAACTGGATGTTGTGCACCCTTCGCTGCCGGTTTGTTTTGGTGAAGCAGCGCATAGCCTCCAAGCCTTGCTGATCAGTTTCTTTGTCGACGTAATTGCCTTCATCATATCCATGTGTACGTTCAGTGATCGAGTTAGTGGTTATCAGTTAAGCTCCTGGGGAAGTTCTTTGGGGGACTTGTAGTTTTTCTGGGAATGAATTAATTAAACAGGAGAAGATGGATGAGAAGAAGAGGACTGGCTCGGGGATTATATATACATTTGGGTAGTGGGAAAAGCTTTGAATATAGAGGTTGGCTTCAGTACTTGACGAAGTCTTGATGATATGAAATGAGTACTTGTCATTTTGTCAACTCTCGTGCGTCAAATTGATCATGACTGGTCTTTTTTTTGTTTTGTTTTTGGGGGAAATCACGCCAACTAGGGCCGCCTCGTTCGTTATGTCTTATTTCTTTTTCTGCTAAAGTACTTGGACAGTATTGCATGATAATTTCGAAACAACCCAATAATTTTTTTTTGCTAAAGTTGGACAGTATTCAAATAGAAATAGAATTACATGAGAATGACCGGTGGTGGAACTATATTCCTCACTCTCCTCTTTAAAAACACACCTAGTTACGAGTTCGTCAACGATGACGATATTTATGAGCCAATGAGACTTAACCCTTGACCAAACACATCACCCATTTTTTCTGGGAACAACCCAATAACATGATTTGAAACTTGTACAAAACAAGACATGTTAAATTTAGACACGATTAAGAAGCAAGTCATTTACGTATATGTTAACTGGTCGCCAAGACCCATTTATATATAACTAGGCATTTGTATGTCACCAAATAACTCATGTACCATGCATGTTTCAGTATCGCTGAAGTTTATTGAAGTTAAATCTTAATAAATTCTTAATAGCTAAAAGGAAGAAAACGTTCTGACATTATTCATCTCATCTCCCAACACAAATCAGTCTTTAGGCTAAAAAAAAAACAAAAAACCGTATGATTTCAATAAAATACAAAATCAAAACGATCCCAATTCAAATTTTTTAGGTATGGACGATATGTGATTGTTTCTTCTCAATTATTATAATAGCTAGAAAGTAATTGAACTAATTGAAATAGATTAAAATTGTCCGGTCAATTTTTGAAACAAAACTCATGACGTTGCACTACTTATACTTTTATATAACACCAGGTCATGTAATCATAGTCAACTATTTGTATAATTGACAAGTTTATTACTGTCTCTGTGTAAGCCTTTTTGTTTACGATATATCATTATATCTGGTCGAAGGGACGTACATGGCTTTGCAAAGAATTACAAGCTAGTTAATTAGATTGATTGTTAGACTAATGACGCTGCCATTACGATATTTTTGAAAATGATTAGTGTGAACATATTATCTGTTTTCACCTACCAATTTGGAAACTTGACGGAGTACGTAGTAGCATACATGCATGACAAAGAATAATTAATGAAACGTTGATCCATGGTTATTTGCATACATAGCCCCCAGCTGTAGCACAGTAGCAGCCTCATAAATGGTAATGTTCAACTATTCAAGTCGTTCTACGCGTAGACCTGGAGACATCTAAGCTCATGATCTAAGTTGCTATATTTGATTCTGGGTTTAGAACTTAGAACGGGTAAGTGATTATGATAATGATGTGTGTGGAGCACCAGATTCCTCCAGCAGGGCGTTGTCTTATCCATACTTGTTTATAACTTGTTCCGATTGGCCAGCAGCCCCAAGAATATAAGGCTTTAGCTAGTAATATAAGGGGTTGAATATTTACTTCATTTCTCCTCACCATGCATCATATACTGAAAGTGAAAGCTAGCTTAGGTCAGATACTCGGAAATTTGGAACTTAGAGATAAAAGGATCGTATTTGACCTTAGAAGGTGAACTTCAATTATGTATCAAAATTTAGATGTGATATTATTTACGCTAGCTGTAAACTATCTAATACAAAACTAATATTGAATTGGATGTCAAGGCATTTTGCATGGTATTAGTAAAGATTGACATTTGATGCATCTAGAACTCGTAGCTAGATTTAGGTTTAGATTACAATTCTACATACTAATGTCACAAAGCTGCAATGATTAACTATATATGTGCTAATTGCCTACGATAGAACTTAGGCAGAACTAGGTACTTAAAACTTTGAATGAAAGAAAATATCGTAGATAACCAGGCTAAATATAGGTACGTACCTAACCCTTTTTTTGAAACTAAATGATGAGAGGTTGCTTACAATAATAATTAGATGTGACGGATTGCTTAAACCATCAACTGCCCACGTATTTGACAAAGATCATGAAAATATATATGTTCAATAGAATCATTATTGTAAGCATAGATCAACTAGCTAGGTAGCTTGTACATTATTACAACAGCTGGTTCCCACAGCAGTACCAATGAATCGAAGCTGGCTAAGGCAAAACAAGATTTATCAAATGCATGTTTTCTATGGAAAATAATATTACGTAGACTATTGTAATTATGAATGCCAATGGGTAGTATATGACCAGGGGGAGTCATCTTAGTCTTGACTCTTGACTAGGCTGGAGCATAGATGAGAATGAAACCCAAAAAAAAAAAAAAAAAAAAAAATAACTAAGAACCATGGACAAGAAAGGGATCGTAAACAATGACCAAATCTGAGATGAGATCTGAGATGGGTGTAGATTACGGAGTATGCTAGGATATAAGAATCAATTGGTTGAACGTGAGATTTGGATTGAAAAGGATTGCATGCAGAGGGAGAAGTATTGTTAGTAAGGGAATATGAGAGTTCACGAACCTGTTGAAGGAAAAGGAATTACTGTTTGGTGAAAGAGATGAAAACTTGATGGACATAGAGAAGAGATAAAAACTAAAAGAAGAGTTTGTGTCCCAATGATTTTGTTATTTGGTTTGGTAAAACGTAAAAGTTTGACCACTACTTAGGGCTAGTTTGGTATTAATGTTGTGACTTTAAAAAAAACTGATGCTGCTGTACTGTGAAAATAATCAGCTATGAATTAAAACAGTTTTGTGTTTGGTAAATATTAGTTTTAAAAATGCTGTCAAGATAAAAATTATTAATTTCTAGTGTTTTTAGTGACAGCTGTTTTTAAAAGTAACATTCATGTTGCTTCTAAAAGCTGCTGCCAGTGAACAATAATTTTCAAAAAAACTGTTTTTCTATCATTTACTAAGCACTATAAAATCTAAAAGTTCGAATAGAAACTAATTTTTTTAAAAGCGAAACTGTCCCAAATAAGGCCTTAATTATCTTTCTTTATTAGTGTTGGGTAACAATATTTGTACATTATTTAAAGGATTTCAGAGTTTGGAATAAAATTACGCAATTGTCACAACATATAACAACGTAGAACTATGGTAATATTATTATTTTTATATAATTTTATATATTATTTTATTTCAACACTTCTAGACGTACCCATTTTCAATAAAATTCTAGAAAAAAAAACCGTTTTCGCGTTTCCAATTAGCCCTTGTGACATTTTAGTCCTGACTCCGTTGTATATGACACATTGCTAGGGTTCATGCCTCCTATATACAGGGGCGTAGGGAGAGGGGGCTTGACCCTTCTCATGTATAATCTTTGGTGGATTAGCTAAATTTTATATAGAAATGACTCTCCTAATTAAGTTCTAACAAATAATATTATTTCCCTTTCTAGTTGTAATGTTTGATAAATTCCTTCTTAGTTTCTATAAATGCAGAGAAAAGAGCAATTTATAATCGATGTTTCTCTAATGAATCATCTAATAAGGTAATTTATAAAGTTAGGTATGAGTCAACTATTAAAAGATTTTACATGAAACAACTAGGTTATTGATATTTTGTCTTACCTTAATAGCCACTTAAGTCTTGACTCTTCTAAATCGAGTTTCTAGCTATGCCACTGCCTATATATATAGAACTTGCACTGTGTTCCCGAATTGGCTAGTCGATCGTCAGACTATCCACTCCTCATATATAATTGCCTCCAATTTTCCTCTTGTCAATATAGAAGCAGTGTCGATCATTCTTGATTAATTATGGATGATTGCAATTTCTTGCTTTCTCATCATATTATTACAGTATTTTATTACAGTATTAACTATAGCTCCAGATATATATCTTCCGCAGCTCAGTAACAATTAATAATCGAGGGATATCCAAACCCTCCCAAATATAAAGTTCCTCAAGTTTGTTTGTTAGAGAGGAGAGATCCCACACTTGTCGTTGTTTAACAATGTTTATACAAGAGGGAAGAAAATAGTGAAACAATCACCATATAGATAAATATATAGGCTAATTTTATTGCTGCGCAGCAAAAAAAAAAAATAATATATATATATATGTATGTATGTATGTATGTATATATATATATATGTGTATGTATACATGCATGCGTATATCATCATTTCTTTAGACAACAGAGATGTATTGGTGCTTTCTTTTCTGATCTATGAGTAGAACTACGTAGATATATATGTTAAAATAAAAACTAAGCAACCACCATTGATGATGACGATGAGGTTGGAGTGAGCATCCTATAAGAACCGCCGTAACCTCTGTTGCTGCCACAATTATTTCTACGACGAGCTGGACTGAAGCTTATAGGAGAACAAGTACTGGAAACGCCAACCATATCCTCATCAATATCATCGCTCTCCATCTGTGCCAAAACATTGCAGAACAGATCCACATCGCAAGGAAGCAAAATTGGACCGTCACTTTTGTAGCCATACTCCAATGCCGCATCCTCCAGCAGCGTCTTGAACAATGGATGGTTAACAAACTCCATCCTCACCACAAATCGCTGCTTTTCGGGTCCGACGTAGACTGTGAAACATCCGACCGGAGCGACTTTGCATGTCTTGGCCTTGTTCTTCTTCTGTTTCCAAGTGCCAGTATTATTAGTACTACTGGAGCTCCATGATTTGCTCCTTGTCAGTGAAGCTGCCGCAGTAGACGCTTTGCTGCTGCTTTGTCTCGGTAGAGTACTGCATCGCTTCCACGCCTTGATGATCAGATTCTTCGTCCACTTTCCCTTCTCGATATCCATGCCTTGAAATATACGTGAAGCTGTTAGGGTTTGCTCGTAACCCTAATCTTAATCTTTTCTCAACAAAGAAAAGAAGAGTGAATATATGAAAAGCGAAGAACTGGATGAGAAGCAATGCACTACCTCAAGGGGGTATAAATATATGATTGAAAGGAAGAGATCGAGGCGTATGCGAGGACTTTGTAATTACCCTTGATAATAATTTCGAAGTTTGTCAACTCTCGTGCGCCGATAGATTTTGAATAATTGTAGGATTTGAATTTGTTAAAGAAAGTCGTATGGGGATGAAATTAAAGAGAGGGCTGGACCATTTCTTAAATTTTTCTTCAACAACATCTGCGCTAGCTTAGTGACGAAAAATGACGACGGAAAATAACAAAGCATATAGATAACAATATTTACAGGTTTTATTTATACGAATCGAATCCAATTAAGGAGTAAATAAAAACCAAGATTAATTAGAAGCTTTAGTTTATTATGGACGTGGGTTACTTAAACTGAGCTTCTTGATTCTTGAAAGTCTTCTCATAGTTCGATCAATCCCATTGGAACACCTTGCAAGCTGCTGCAAACCCAGAAACTAGTTTTCTGCAATACACATGGTTTTTGTGTACGTAACAATTTCGCCATGGTATTCCTGCTTAAACTATTTAGCTAGGGATTCTATTTTAAATCGAACCCTTGTATGTTTCGAGCACACGAGACATGCAAATTATTATAAACGGTGGATGAAACATCATGTTCTAGCTTTGCTTATTCATTAAGAGATTCCAGGTGATGTGTTAAAAATTTATTCATTTCTGTATGTCTCATGTTTATTGTGTGACATCAACTTTTTTATTCAGTTCCTTTCAAAAAAAAACTTTTTTATTCAGTTATATATGTAATGGAATATAAGGAATACCATGCACAAAATTGTTCAGATATAATCGATCAAAATCACTTTATTAAGTACGCACGTTACTTGTTTCTTCTAGATTAGCGACTCATTTCATCATTTCCTCTAAATCTCTAAAGTCTAAACCCTAAGAGAGATTCTACTTAAGTACAAACCCTAGAAGTTGATTTTTTTTCCCTTGAATTAAGTTGATTTTCCTTGTAATGATTACGATGAATGTTCATTTTTGCGTCATCACTTTATTTTTACGCCGAGATCGATCAAGGCATGCATCAAGCCGCCGCCGCCGCATGCATCAAGCTTATGCAACTCTTCCTGCTGATCTTTGATGATGTATGAAATGCTCGATGTTATGAAACTAGGGTCTGCTGGTTAAGCCAAGACCCACGCGCGATTAGGTAAACAATGCAATCAATCATCAGACTTTCTCTCAGGTAATTTGCTTCTAATTGCGAGTAAAGCTGTAATTGAGGAATAAGGAATGCTGTTTTGAGACTCATGCACTGTATTTCGAAGCAAAAATATTCATGTTCTTTCTGCAAACAGACAAGACTTCCTCTATGGATCTCAGACTCAAACTTCTTCAAAGAAAACAACTATATGTGGGATCGATATTCGATCTTCAGCTTTGTTTGAATTCGATCTTCATCTTAGCTATCAACAAAAGTGATTAAATTAAAAAAGGCTCACGACGACAATACGTATAGCAAGCTGGTCAACCAAACGTGCTGATATTGTCTGTGGGAAGTAGTTAAGAAATTGTGTTATAAGATCGAAAGAGAGTAACGACACTATGTTTTGGTCAGGGGAACAATTGGAAACAAAAAATGGCAAAATTAAGGGGCCGAAATATTGGCGGCTTCAATATAATCCATATGCCTCTATCAAACTTTTTTTGGGGTCAAGAATAGAACTTCATTGGAACAGACCACAAAGGTCGAGCAAAACACAACAAAAAGAAAGCTAACAAAGCTGAAAGAGCAAGAGGGAAACTAAACACTGCTACAAACCACTATAGACAAAAAGCAAAGAAAGACAAAAGCAGATAAAAGAGCAAGAGCTGCTGTAATCAACAGCAAGTCTCAGTCAGGGGGGCCATCGCTCCTAAGAATATGAAGGAGGGAGGTTGGAGGCGTATTAGCCCAGTCCGAAGAGCACAACCTCACCATGGCAAGCTTCGCCGCTGCGTCAGCAACCCGGTTAGCTTCACGGGGAACCCAGTTCCATAACACCTCATCAAAGGCAGGCAACAGAAACTTCACTCTATTGAGAATAGGTAGAATTTTCCAATTGGGAGTGAAAGTTGGGGAAGAGAGAGACCTAATGACCTCCTGGCAATCACCCTCAATGATAACATTTTTCAAATTCAGAAACCTTGCAATTTGAAGACCTTTAACCACCGAGTCAGCCTCGGCCTCAACAACAGAATTATGGGAGCACAAGAGACTTGCACCAGCAATAGAACAACCCCTATGGTTACGCACCACTAGACCAATCCCACTGTGTTGGTTACTCATCTTCCAAGCTGCATCAATGTTAACTTTTACCACATTTGGAGGGGGAGGATGCCACAATTTGCTTGCAGTAGGTCTCCGAGGCTCATCTGGGGGAGTGTCATAATCAGACTGAGCTTCAGACCACTCTTTAAAGCTTCTGTGAATGTTCTCTATAGTAGTAACAAGGTTAGGGGAGACCCTCTTCATTACTGCAACACATCTTTGCTTCCAAATCTCCCACAAATGAAAACACACAAACTGAAAAACTCCTCATTGTGATGAGACAGCTTACCAGAATTGCCAGAAACTGCTAGAAGCCAAGCATCCAAGCTTGTGATAGAGGCCTTCTCTGGGATGTATCCCAAAGAGCTCCCAAACCATACAGCGCTAGTCCAAGGGCATAGAAGTAGGCAATGCTCCGTAGTTTCCGGATGCTCACCACAAATAGCACACAAAGGGTCTGGAATAATTTTTCTTCTGAAAATATTCCAGTTGGTAGAAAGAGCATTTGATAACGCACGCCACAAGAAATTGGAAATTTTTGGCAGCATGGTTGGCCTCCACACCACCTTCCACAGCTTTGCATCTATCATGTGCGACGATGAAGGTTTAGAAGACCCCTTACCCCCCCTGCTCCTTGACAATCCTTCTGTAGCCACTTTTTGCTGAATAGACACCACTCTTAGAAAAAGGCCAAATGAGAACATCTCTGTCATTCTCACTGCCAATTGGAATAGATTTGATGGCCTTGGCATCATCACCATTCAAAAACGGTTCCAAGTGAGTAATATTCCAATTCCCTGAAGCATCAATAACATCGGCAACCAAGAGAGGAGTAAAGCGATTTGAGGAGTCAATTGGGATAATAAGCCCCCCGGAATTATTTGGAACCCATCTATCAGTCCAGACATCAATACTTTTCCCATTACGAACCTGCCACCTCGAGTGATTACTGATGGAATCTCTGCCAGCTAGCAAACTGTTCCAGATCCAAGAAGGCCTGGAGCCTTTCTTAGCTTTCAAGAAGGAAGAGTGGTTAAAGTATCTAGCCTTTAGAATCCTCCCCCATAGAGAATCAGGCTTATTAATCAATCTCCAGCACTGCTTTGCGAGGAGGGCGAGGTTGAAAGACTGCAACTCCTTGAAGCCCAAACCACCATCAAACTTACTCTTGCTCAGATCCTCCCACCAGTGGACCTTGGTCTTGACGTCTGAATACCCCCACCAGAAGTTTGAGAGATCGGAGTTGATAGCCTTGCAGAGAGTCTTGGGCAGAAGAAAGATTGACATAGGGTAGGAGGGCACAGCCATAGCAACAGATTTAATAAGGACTTCCCTTCCAGCTTGGGAGAGAATATTTGCTTTCCAGCCCTCGATCTTCTGCCTAATCCGTTCTCTGATAAAAGTCATCGCACTACGCTTAGAGTTACCCCACAGAGTAGGTAAACCCAAGTAGACTCCAGGTTGGGACACACATGGGATTTGAAGAACAGTAGCAATAGCAGATCTCTTCGGATCAGGAGTATTAGCTGAGAAAAAGACCGAAGATTTATCAAAGTTAATCGCCTGTCCCGAGGCCGCACAGTAAGAATCAAGAATATTTCTCAGGGCTTGACAATTTGAGGTCGTTACCTTGGTGAAGAAAATTGTGTCATCCGCGAACATCAGATGCGAGAGTCCTGGGCTGTTTGGACTGAGTTTGATACACTGCAGTTGATCCTTGCGAATAGCCTCTGACACATTTCTAGAAAGCACCTCCCCTACCAATAAAAACAAATAAGGAGACAACGGATCCCCCTGCCGAAGACCCCTTGTAGGGTTGAAAGAGTTGCCCTGTTTGCCATTGATTAGAATAGAAAAAGACACATAAGTCACAATCTTTAAAACCAACTTTACCCAATTTCGGTGAAAACCAAATCGAATTAGAGTTGCTTCCAAAAAGTCCCATTCGACTCTATCATATGCCTTGTGCATGTCAAGCTTAATGGCAAGCTCATGAACTGATTTTGATTTCTTTAACTTGAGGTAGTGGTAAGCCTCGTGAGCCAAAATAAGGTTGTCCTGGATTAGCCTTCCAGGCACGAAAGCATTCTGATGCTCCGAAATAATCTGAGGAAGAATAGCTTTGAGCCGGTTTGCTAAGAGCTTGGAGATGATCTTTATTGAGCTATTGCAGAGACTGATTGGGCGAAACTGACCCATTGATTCTGGATGGGGAACCTTTGGCAGAAGGACAATATTGGTTTTGCTGAGATTGGCTACCGAGGGATCATCATTCGAGAATCTGGACACCGCATTGTTGATATTCTCACACACTATATCCCAATACTTCTTGTAGAAAAAACCCGGAAAGCCATCTGGCCCTGGCGCCTTCCAATTACCCAACTGCTTCACCGCCAAAAAAATTTCCTCATGGGAGAAAGGTTTGATGATAGATCTATTCTGGTCCTCGGAGACTTGACAATTGATAGTGTCCAAAATACCACCCCAATCTCTTGGACCTGTAGAAGTATAAAGCTTTCCATAGAACTCTGCAAAAGCTAAACTGATTTGTGCTTCACCACTGATCCAGTTCGCATTATCAAGACACAAACTGCTTATGCGATTCTTATTTCTCCTGTAGATAGTGGTAAGATGGAAGAATTTCGTGTTTCGATCCCCCTCCAACAACCAATTGATTCTCGACCTCTGCTTCCAAAATGATTCCTCAAAGGACCATGCTGAGTTCAACTCTTCAAGGATCACAGACTCCCTAGTTCTAGAAACAGCATCAATAGTACCCTCCTGGATTCCTTTTAACTCCCAATTCAGAGCATCAATAGTAGCTTTGTTGTTTGGGAATTTTTCTTTACTCCATGCTACCAACCTCTTTTTACAAGAGCGGAGATTAGCCTCCCAGGAGACAAACGGGTTGGCATAGCGATTCGAATCCCAGCAAGAATCAATAAGGGCTTGACACTCAATGTCCTCGGCCCAGCTCGCTTCAAACTTGAAGGTTTTAGGCCTTTTTGGGATGGTGGAGTGAGAATGAAAAATAAGAGGGCAATGATCCGAACCTACTCGAGGCTCATGAAGAACAAAGGAGTCCGGCCATTCTTCCAAAACTTCCACATTCCCAACTGCTCGATCCAGCCGTTCCCTTATGACCTCTGAACAATCTTCCCGCCGATTTTCCCAAGTAAACATAGGACCAGTGAAATTGAAATCCACCAGAGAATTATTATCCATGAAATCCCTCAAGAATTTGACTCTATTCCAGTGCCAAGGAACCCCACCATCCTTTTCAAAATTAGCAACAATCTCATTGAAGTCGCCGATACAGATCCAAGGGGTGTCATGAGAGAAAGCCATGTTTGAGAGGGAATCCCAGAACTCACTCTTGTTCTCCTGATAAGGGGGGCCATAGAAAAAAGAGATTCTTACAGAGATGCCGAGATTGGTGAACCTAACCACAGTATCAATCAAATTCTTGCTCTTGGAGACAATATCCACATCTACCTCCGGCTTCCACCAAAGTGCTAACCCACCAACACTAGTGGCTGAGGGGTTAACAGTGATACCCTTGAAGTACCTATATTGTCTCCTAAGATTATTGATTCTAAAACAAGACTGCTTCGTTTCTGACAAAAAAACTAGAGGAGGGGAGTGGGAGCGCAAAAGCTCTCCAAGCTTCCGAACCGTCAAGGCACGCCCCAATCCTTGACAGTTCCAAGAAAGAATTGTACTCATGGCCCCTCTGTGGCTGTTGGCCAGCCTCTATCAAACTTGAATTGTTAGAATGATATGAAAGGCGAGAACTTCCCAGCGACTTGATTTAGTTTTTTCTCTTTTTGTCCATCTTGATGGGGGGAACAAGTTAAATTATTTAGTTTTTATTTATTTATTCTGATTTAATCCCAAAAACTATTAACACTTAATGATAGAGTAATGCATTCTTATAATATTGTTGTTGTCAAGCCTTCATTAACGAATTTGTCCAATACAAGAGGAGACATTTACCTACTTAATTAATTAAGATCTCACTCCCTTTGCCTAACAAGCTCTTACCATGCAATATACTTCTTCATACATAGGCACCACCTTCGGGAACCATTGCATCGAAGAAACCACACCTTGGAAAATATTTAGCTTTGCATTTAGATTCTTGCAATGATAGTTTGGTGACTGTACGTAGGGTTCTCCATCAATCCTTGCTTAGCTTGCAAGGCTTGATTGAAGAAAACCAAATTCCGAAATCGTACCCACAGAGTCGGACCTGAGATATAAAGACCTAAGGTAAGGTCTAAACATGGTGCCCTCTGATAGTCATACAAGAAAAAAAATGCAACGATATAAAACAACCAAAGATATTCCAAACCAATAAGTTCTTCTAATAGTACATAAAAAGAAAACTGATGTTTAATTGTTCGTAACGACATTAACAAAATTTGTGAAGAAAAAAGATATAAAACTATATACGGGAACCTGTATAAGGAGATTCATCTCAATTAAACTTGAAATAGACTCCTAAATAAGATGGATGGTGTTGGTTGCTGGGCACCTGTATATATATACTTTACAAACTTATTTGAGAAGGTCTAGGATGCGAATTTGGTTTTTATTTTATTTTTTATGATGAGGTATACAACGTACATTAACATAGTCCATGTATGACTTGTCTGTTCTCAATGCATCAACAACAACAAAGCAATGCTCTCCCCACCAAAGTCATTATTATCCTTGGAATTGGAAGAATTTAATTAAGCTCATTCAAAGAATTGGGAATCCATTAATGGTAATTAAGATGAAAATGGCCGCTAGACATCTATACAACTTCTTTATCATCCTTGAAAATTGGTGTCCTTAAAACTTTAAAAACCTGATGCAAGAGGTTGTTGCCTCTTGAGGCTCACCTCAGGTTCGGGCCTGCGTATCCAAGCTCTCAATCTGATTTAAGAATACATAATTTCTTGCATGCGTGTCAACCAATAGATTTTCTTCTCATTCACGTATCTCCCCACCAAAACCTAGCCATCATCCTATGCATTTCAGAACATAGACGCAATGGAAGCTCAAAACTACTCATGATGTATGTTGGTGTGGATTGCAAGACCGCTTTGATCGTAATCTCTTTACTTGTCGTACTAAGGCCATGTTGAGTATGATGGTCAAACTAAGCTTTATAGCCCTTTTGTGAACTTTGTGATCTCCCGTATATAAGTAATTTTTATATATATGGCTAATAGAAAATGTAGGGTAAGGTCTAAAGGGTTGGTTAGAGAGCTACACTTAATTTTGTGGGTGACTACGATGACCTTTGCCTGTGTGAAGCCATGTATGAAGAGAGCAACATAAATATATAAAAGTGAAGTGCACACATCGAAGGTGAAGAGAAGAGAGTCTACATAATTTGGCTATGAGTTATTGAGTGTCACAATATAGTCCTTATTTGAATAAAAAATTCTATTAAGTGAGTTAAATTTGGCCCCGGGCTCGTTTTAACCCTCCACTACAGGAGATGGTCTATGAGTTTTCTCCCCCCACTTTTGCGTACACTTCCTCGTTTTCTCACACTCAGTTTTTATATTACTTTAAGAGCAAATACAACAATTGTGCAATTGAGTGGGTAAAACTAAATGTTGGGTCAAAACAAGCATCCACAAGAAAAAAAAATTAGGCTGGGTTAGACGTGGATCCTATGTGGAGCCCAACTAACATGATTAAAGGTTAAGGTAAGAATTAACCCATGTATTAGTCTAGACGAATTTCAACGTAGGGCCCATACAGACACCATTTTGCACATGATATCATATGCCTTTTTTGTTTAATTAAAAAAGTTGTTTGTCTGACCTTACTAGTATTACCCTTTCTGACCCCCACCAAGCCTCTCTTCCACTTCTACCAACCTCAATGGAAACAACCAAACCCCAGCCAACCCCTCCTCCCATGACCACATACACATCCAACATACACCCATCACCAATCAACCCACAACCACCAACTATTCATTTCTACAAAATTCATTCATCACTTGGAAAAAGCCGCCAATTTGCTCTATCAAAATCAACTTTGACGCAGCTTGGATGGTGAAACTAACTTTGGTGGGTTTTGAGTTGTTGTGAGAAATCATCATTGTTCTTTAATTGATAGAACTTATGAAAGCTGTGGTGCCAACTTAGCGATTGAAGCCGAAACCAGAGCCGCTATCCTAGCTTTCTCCCTCACCAAGAAGCACTCTCAATTTCCTACCCATATTGAATCGGATTGCCAAGAATTAGTCAACAGCATCAATGGCACTGATTCGGGGAAGTGTTGGAGAATTTTACCTCTGATTGCTCGGATACATAGAGCTCCTCCTCCATGCCGACCGATCTCATGGTCTTGGATTCCTAGAAAAGCGAATTGCGCAACTCACCATGTTGCATCGCTTAGTGTGAGGAAGACGTGCCCGGATGTACAAACCATCGTCCTCCCTGGTCCACATATTTTCTCGTGACTGGTTGTTGTGTCCTCCAGTGGAAGATGCGATTGGTCTGAATTCCTAAGTTCTTCGCTAGTTGTTGCGTTTTTCATTTTCCTTTTTATGCGTTTGTTCTACTATGTGTTTAATCATCTGTTGCTTCTTTTTTTCTCTACTTTTGCGCTTATCTAGTCTTCCCTTATGTTTGAGCTTTGTGACTATATATGAAAGTCTGGTTTCTGTTAGGTCTGACGTGTAGGCTTGGTTGTTTCACCTTTTTTGTTCAGTTAGTCATAGAATTGATCTATTGTTGTATTGTTGAACAGAGGATGAGTGACTGATTTGGATGAATAGTGTATTAACCTGGACTGAAAGTTGGTATGACCTACCTAAAATTGGTGTATTTGCTCATAAAAATAGATCTATTAAAGACCTTACAATAACAATCAGTTAAAAACTTTGAGTTTAATCATAAAATTAAATAACTGTAAAAGTAACTTGCACAATGGAATAGTCTGCTCATTTCATTGATACTCCTCTTTATATAGAGGTGAGATTACATCGTACATAATGATAAAAATGACTAATTGATAATTGATATATTGAGTCTTTATATCCGTTGATCAATAACTTCCTAATTTACTTTTCGTCAGTTAGTTTGACAAAGACACATATAAATTATTTTTTCTTCAACAATAGCACATTAATGCTTTAATTATGTTCAATTCAATTTTTCTTCATAAATGTGATTTGGATTTTCAAAACTGACTACAATTCTTAATAATAAACAATCAATGAGCACTTCTTAAAAAAATAAACAATCAATGAGTTTTTTTATTGGGACCACTTATTGAAAATAATGAACCATATGTGCAATCCTTGAGTAGTGTGCACTAACTTGTCATTTCAATTATATTGCAGTATTTAGTGAGAATGATAAAACTAATGTGCAAGTTTTTTATTTGGTTAAATAGGCTCATTAGATGGAACCATATTACTAATGTGATACATAGATGTCTGGACTCCTAAGCCCAAAAAACTCAATAGATTACCCATAACGAAACTAAAATTAAAAAATAAGCCGAAGCCCCAAAACCCAAAATACCAGAAAATCCTAGAGCTAAAATAAAAAACTTCAATGCAACGACCACTGTTGTTATGCTCACGAGCAAACATGATGGAAACTTGACTTCCAAAAAGCAAAAAACTATACACCACCATTCTCCACACCAAGAAACCCTTGTGGAACCCTTGAACAATGTGCACTCGATGCCGTAATTCCAATTTTCATTTTACATATATTTTCATTTTTTTATATACACTAAACTACTAATTACACATGCATCTCTTGAGCAACCGGTTTCAAAAGATCAAAGTTAACCACTTATAACAGAAGCAGGAAAATTCGACTCCCAATAGCGGTGAAGCTATAATTGTGGTATCATTGAACATTTGGTGAAGCTTCCAAGGACACTTCAGTTTTCCAATAACATAGTTGGTGACCAAGGCATAATCACCTTCGACAATGATGCTCGAGTAGTTTAACTTATTTGCTTTAATGATACTATCCCTGAATGCAGTAGCTTCTACAATAAGAACATTGACTTTCCCTGAACTTCAAACATAAGCTAACATAAGACACATAGTTCAGGTATTATTTTTATAGTTTTCCCTACTTTTTAACTCAATTTTAATATTTTCTTAGATAATCTCAAATTTCATTATATATGAAACCAAATGAATCCAATCAAGATTATTCTTTTCTTATTATTCATAATAATTTCACATTTCTATTTTGACACGCTCCTTAATTCTTTTTTAAAACAAATGATACAAATGTTATCTAACATTGATTCTAATGTTCATTAATCATTATACCGAGACGAATTCATCAATTAAATGAACTCAAATGATCATCGATATTATTTATTATTGAATGTCTATAATTTTCCCTCATAAACTAGCATGTGTCGTGTCTTTTTTTTTTACTTTTTTTCTTCTAAGAAAACACAAATTAAGCTTATAAATTAAGTGAAATCTATACGAGCTTTAGAGTGCCTAGCAATCTAGCATGGGTGTTCATATTTGGAAGATTTAGGGTAGTCCGGAGGTTGCAGTAATCTACACAATAATGCATACACAACATTGCGATTAGCGTTAAAGCCTCAGGTTTGCAATGAAATTTGGTCTCTACTAGTTTAGCATCCGCCACCTATACCACCTCACAATTGGTCACCTTCTTCATCAGAACAACAACAACTACAGAGAAGAAGAAGCTCAGACCCCAACGGAGCTGACCACCTTGGCAGAATGGAGGCCGTGGTGAAGCAAGAGCTTCTGAGCAACGTGCCGCACTCTTCTTCCCCGAGGCCGCCCAAGGCAGCCGTGCCGCCGGAATTGGTAATCGCGCTCGACACCAGCAGCAGTAGTGAGTCGGACTCGGAGGAGAACGAGTCGGCCGTTTCGGGACGCGTGCTGAAGAAGAGGAGGCTGAGCGAGATGGGAGTGATTATGCCGGTTCTGGATCCTCAGCCGTCGGAGCAGGATTTGCCGAGGACGCTGACGGCGGCTCCGGCGGCCGGGAAGGGGATGGTGAGTGTGAATTACTGTAAGCAGTTCTGGAAGGCTGGGGAGTTTGAGGCGGTGCCTTGTGGCGATACGGAGTCTTCTGCTGGTAGTTTTCTACTGCTGCTCTCTCTCTTTCTGATGCTGCATTGTGTTGTTTGTCTTTGTTTTCGAAACCTATACTGATTTTTTGTCTTGATTTTGAGATTTCGGGCTTAAAAAACTTGATTGTTAGTGTACTCAGTAACATGCATGAGTGAATTTAGCTCTGATATGGTTTGAATTGCTCAAAATTGAAGAATCTTGTGGTTGTGTTACTTGAAGATTTAGCATCATGAATGGTGCTTTTATATGGATCAAGCGTCAGTGCCGTGATGTTCATGTAGTTTTTGTTTAATTTGCAGGTGGGATGGACCATGTGAGGATTCATCCGAAGTTTCTGCATTCCAATGCAACCAGCCATAAGTGGGCACTTGGAGGTATATTTGAGTTTGTTTGATCTACGACATAACACTTGATTATGTATCTCTATGCTTGGTGAATGACTTGGTGATGTTTTGCAGCTTTTGCGGAGCTATTAGACAACGCATTAGATGAGGTAGTCATTTCGTTGCTCTTGTTAAGTTTTTATATGCTCGCTTTTCTCTCTGTTTGGACATTTATATTCTTTTGCTGTGTTAGGTTTCCACTGGTGCTACGTATGTTATTGTAGATATGCTTGAGAATCAGAAAGACGGAAGCCGAATGTTGCTGATTGAAGGTAATAAGCTTTCTTGATTTTGTTGTTGGATGTATTTCGCACTACGGCCAGAGGTTTACTTTTGTGCATAAGTTATCATTTCTGATTGATAAATTCATTTGAAATCCCTTGCAGATAATGGTGGTGGGATGAATCCAGATAAGATACGAGACTGCATGTCATTGGGGTTTTCTACGAAAAGCAAAATTGCAAACACAATTGGACAATGTATAAAACTATAATTTAACCAAAGCACTTTTTTTTGTTTTTTATATTTCTCCAAACAATCATGTTAGTATTTTGTTTATGCAGACGGAAATGGGTTTAAAACAAGCACCATGAGGCTTGGGGCAGACGTGATTGTGTTCTCTCGTTGTTGTGGAAAAGATGGAAAAAGGTTCCCCCCCTCCTCCTTTCTGTTTCTAGTTGTTCATTCTTCTTTCTATTACAAACTGTTTTTTTTTTTATATTTCTTCTATTGGTTAATGTAGGTAAGTGGTTATTTTCTTCAGCTTATCTGCAAAGGGGAAAAAAAAAAAAATAGATTAGTGTCAAATTCGTTAGCTGTAAGGTTGAGAAACTATGCTTTGCTTGTAGGGTTTCTGCTTTCATCTGTTCTATCCACAAATGAGAATGATCTACAATTTTCGATCACTTTTGCTCAGTTTTTGGTTGGCATGTGCACAGGCCGACAGGCCTCTGCATTGTTTATATTGTTGGATGTTATATTTGTGTTTTTTTTTTCTTTTTTCTTTTTCAGTCAACAGTTGATTTTTTAAGGGGAATGAGGTACATTTGTTTATTAATCATTATGTAAGATAGTATTGGTTGAATAAGTAGCTTGAAAAATAAGCATGGTGTCAATTGTTTTCTAAAATTTTGGTGCATTTTTACTACACACTCGCTCCCTTTCTCCCCTTCCTCCTTTTGTTGTAGTAGAAAGTAAATCAATGTTAATATTTTTTCTTCACTTCCGAAATTAATAGACATTTTACAATTGCTTTCAGTGCTACGCAGAGCATTGGGTTGCTGTCTTACACATTTTTAAGGAGCACAGGAAAGGAAGATACTGTAGTTCCCATGGTAATGACATTTGTATTTTATTGTCTGCCTTGTAGTACTTTATGCATATTGTAGTCTGGTGTTTTTATTCAGTTATGTACTGTCTGCCGGAAGTGAAAGACTAGGCTAGAATGAAAGCATAAGCCATTTGTAACCTTTTGAGGTCTCACTAATGTGTAAACCTTTACCAATTGAGAGTTAGGTTGATTCCATCCACCTGCTCCCATTCAGCAGCAGGTTTGGTGTATTTGATGTTCATACTCAGGCTCAGGCATGAGTAGTGGCCTGCTTAAATAGTTTAATTCTGCTTTGATCTTTCTTTAATTGTCTTAGCAAGAACAATTGCTTTCCCGTGGTATTATGTTGAGGCGCTTAGCTGTTATCAAACCAGTATTATTTGGATGAGTATACATTGATTTGGTGACTTTAGAGGACAAGAAAAAAGAGTAGATGGTGTAGGATGATAGATAGGGTGAGCATTTGGATTTTGAGGTGGAGGACTCCTTTTTGAGGATGCTGGTCATTTGGTGTCATTAGAGAAAAGAAGAAGAAGATTTTGTAGGATGATTGATTGGTCAGAGCATTTGGATTTTGAGGTGGAGGATTCCTTTTTCTGGATGCTGGTGTTTTGGTTGATTAATTCCTCTCTTTAATTGTTGGGAGGTTTTCTTATATGTCCGTATTCTATAGTTTTCCTATCTTTGTAAGCTATAATATTTCGACGAACCCATCCAATCCCACAGAAACAAACAAATACTGTGTCAGTAGAATAACTGAAATCTTTTGGTCGTAACTTGTTTGTATTGCCCAATAGTTTTTTCAAACATGAAATATGATCACTGTGTTTTCTTACCATCGGACTTGTACTAAAATGATATCTTATGGCCTGTGGGTGAACAGCTTGATTATGAAAAACAAGGAACAGATTGGCATAGGATCAGACGATCCTCTCTAAGTGATTGGAACAAAAATGTGGAAACAATACTTCAGTGGTCACCATTTTCTACAGAAGAAGACTTAGATCACCAGGTAATTCCTTGTTACAAAAGGTTCACAGTATTCAACCATGTTACCAGCTTGTTTTCATGAATTTTTTTTACCTACTGCACAGTTCTGTATGATCAAAAACCAAGGGACTCGAGTAATCATATACAATCTTTGGGAGGATGATGAAGGACAGTTGGAGCTTGATTTTGATGTTGATCGATATGTATGTTGATTCCTAAACTGTATAATTTATTCAACATTTTGTTTCATTTCTTTGATGATTGAGGCTGAATATTTTGCATGTCTGATTTTGCAGGATATTCAAATTAGAGGTGTCAATCGCGATGAGAAGAATATACAAATGGCTAAACAGTATCCTAACTCTCGTCATTTTTTGACCTATCGGCACTCATTGAGGGTATAGTCAGATTTTACCTTTTTGCTTGACTAAATTGTTTTAACGAAGTCAAAATCGCCTATATTAAAATAGTGAAAAATTAGCTGATTTGGAAACATATGATTTAACTTGAAGTGAGGAACAGTCTCTCTCATCATCTATTATTTGTGATTAATTTGTTACTTCATTTTGACTCCAGAGTTACGCAGCAATTCTATATTTGCGGCTACCCATCGACTTCCGAATTATTCTGCGTGGGAAGGATGTTGAGCACCACAACATAGTGAATGATATGATGATGTCCCAAAAAGTCACATATCGGCCACAGTCTACTACTACTGATGGGATCCTCAAGGATGCAAATGTATTTTTTTAATCCTTTATTTTATTTTAAAAAGACACGACACGAGTAACATTTCATAAGAGAAGTTTTAAGTCCATTTTCATTTCTCCTTTCACTATTTGGTTTTCTGATTCCTCGCAACTTCTGAAATCAGATGGCTGCTACTGTCACTATTGGGTTTGTGAAGGATGCAAAATATCATATTGATGTTCAAGGGTTCAATGTGTATCACAAGAATCGACTGATTAAGGTATTTTTAGTTTTATAAGTTCAGACAGAGAGTTTGTTGCAGCTGCTGTTTGAGCAACAATGATTACCATCATTCTTTAAGCACAGGTAGCTCACTGAACATCTTAGACATGTTTTACTTGACTTTTTGTTCTCAGCCATTTTGGAGGCTTTGGAATGCTGCAGGAAGTGATGGCCGCGGTGTAATAGGTTTTGTTTCTGCATTCAAATTCCTCGACTTGAATTAAGTAGCAGAAATTGAGTTTGCTTCTGATTCCTTTACTCTGGTTCCTTTATCTTGCAGGTCTGTTAGAAGCCAATTTTGTTGAACCAGCTCATGACAAGCAAGGGTTTGAGCGTACAACAATTCTTTCAAGACTCGAGGCAAAACTAGTGCAGATGCAAAAGACATACTGGTTTGTGGTCTATTGGATTGTTGTTTACAATGTCCTGCATCCAGTGTCAAGATTTTTGTGAGTTGTTTCCATCTTTAATACTCACAAATGGACGTTAACTATTGCATATGTAGGTCTACTAATTGTCATAAAATTGGATATGCTGCACGGCGTAATAAGAAGGTCAATGCTGAAGATAAAGGTATGTTATGGGCACTACATTTTTGTAACGTGGCAGGAACTATTTTACTTTCGTTCTTTCTGCTATTGATGTTGCTGTTATGCATCGGTGTTGGGAACCATGTTGAACTTATCAATCCATAATTTCTTCTCATCTGTAGAGATTTCCCCTGATTTTCTTTCTGAAAGAGACGGTATCACGTCAGGTGGCAAGAGACCACATTCACTTTCAGACACATTCCGTTCAAAAACAGCTGACAATGGACATGGGAATATGCATGTATCCGGTAAAGGAAAAAGTACAGTGCAAACCCAATCAAAGCTGACAACAAGATCTGAGGAAGAATCAAGCTCTTCTGAAGAAACACTACCTTTGCCACCCAATGTTAGGGGTGACAACGTGCATAAACAAGTCAACGGTGGTAGGGAATCTAGGGACAAGGACATACATGTTGCTGTATGTGACAAGCAAGCGAATGGCAGTATTCATAAGCCAAATACTGCTATGCATTATTCTGGAAAAGGTGGTCAAGCAGTGACTGAATTATCTTCAGATATGGAAGAAACTGAAACCCGACAAGAGTGTACGCCATGCCGAGGAACCAGTGTATCAGCCACAAAATCCAAGTCAAAGGTTACTGATAGTTACTTTAGTTACAATTCTTGCATTGCTAGAGATGGGTAATATTTGTGTTGCATTGGCTTAGCTAAAGGTTTTTGTTTAATTGGCAGGAAAATGATTTTAATTTGGAGGATTTGAGCATTGTGCAACGATTGAGAAAGGAGAATCTTGAACTGAAAGAAAAGTATATGTTTTGCCCTTTACGCCTACTCTTTTCACCATAGTAGTGCAAGTATGGTCACTCTTTACCTTATAGTCATTCTCATCTATTGTATTCTATTTAGATTGAAAAAACAGGGCACAGGGGCTGCCGCTGGATTGCTGAAGGATTTTCTGCTGGAAAGGGAGAAGAACACGACACTTGAAACTAAGGTATTTGTCACTTAATTTATTGAAATGTCAGGAAAACTGGGGAACAGATTCGAGCATTAGACTTATCTCATATAATATCTATTTAAGCTAATATTTCATACCTGTTGTTCATAAGCTGCAAGAAGCAGAAAAACAGATCGAGTTCTTGAACAGGGAACAAGATAGTCTAATCAATATATTCGCGGAAGAGAGGCAGCGACGAGATGATGTAGAGAACAAGTTGAGAGGGGAGCTGCAGGTAGAATCCATTCTCTGAGTTTGTGTTTTGTTTTTGGTCCTACTTTTTAATGTTTTCTGCCGGTCTCATTTGATTGCTGTTTGTGCAGGATGCGTCTGATACTATTCAAGAGTTGATTGAAAAGATAAGGGAGCTGGAAAGGAAGAAGCCTCCTAAGATGGAACGGTAGCGTCATCGGTATAACGTGAAGTTCTAGGACAGTAGATTGCAACTCATTCCATGGTTGAGCTGATGACTTAGGTAAAGTGTAATTCGACCCAGAAAGTAGTGTAATGTAGATCGTGATCATTGTTCACATAGATGGTGAACTACAGGTCTTTGATTGTGGACCTCTTAATGCTCTAGCTGTAAAAATTTGCCAATGGAAATGGACGGAATCTGGGTCGATTTGTCGTTATGCTCGTCGGCATGTATATAATGGATTGGGCCTCAAGAGACTATTGGATGTTGGATCAAATCTAAATGACAGTGACTTGGGGACCAACAAAGGAAAACTATGGAACGGACATGACGTCATAGGACCTAGGATAATCTGGAGTTTTTTGTTTTTTTTTGGTGAGAGACGTAGAAGTATGTTGCACGGAAACGTTTCCGTTTCCGGTACGATCCGATACGCGGAAACGTCAAAATCAAATATAGTCTGATACGAAACGTGAAGGAAACGTCAAAATTAAAATAAATATAATATTTATTATAATAAATATAATTAAAAAAATACCATCAAAAAAATAGTTTCTTAATAAAAAACATCAATCTAAATCTAAACAAACATATATAATCAAATTACAATACAAATAACAAAGATTCTTCATCACATAGTCAATCCAAATCCAAACCAAACAAATGTTTGAGAAAAGATCCATATTCAAATACTCAAATTAAAATACAAATAAGTCAAATTAAGCTTCAACAACATCATCATCCTCAATGTTTTCCTCTTCAAACTCATCATCTTCAAACAAGACCGACTCCAACAATGGCTCATCAAGTGAAAGGTTAGCAATCTCAAGCCTTCCAACATTAGAGTCTTCCAATGAATCAAAGTCATCACCTCCAATATCCCACATATGAGATGCACCCTTGTTGTAAGTTGGGCATTGCCTAGCTAAAAGGCGAAGATTGGTATGCACAAATACCAAATTTTCCGCTCTTTGTGGTGCTAACTTGTTCCTCTTCAAAGAGTGAATGAAATTGTAAGTACTCCAATTCCTTTCACAATATGAGGAAGAAGAAGGTTGACCTAACACCTTAAAGGCTATGGCTTGGAGAATTGGTGCCGAAGATCCATGAATCACCCACCATGTTAGTGGCTCTAATATAAATCTATCCTTCATCACATCTCCACTTCCAAACCCTTGCATACACATAGAAAAATTAGCATACTCTATGTTAGCATTTCTTCTATCATCCTCATTGGCAAAGTATCGAAGAAAACAATTTTTCCTTTCCCTTGTAACATCTAAATCCTTGTGAGGAGCAACCCGATGGGAATCTTCATCAAGCCATTCCGAACTATAGTACCTAAATATAAATATGCATAATTTATTAATTTCTATAAGATTTGCTAGAGATCAAATAATTATGAAATAAGCAAATTATAATGAAATTATTTACTAGTGGTAATATTGTACTTACTTGGGATTCAAAGAATGTGCCAAGCAATGGAGGGGTGTATTGGCTTTGCTCCAACGAGACAATAGAATTTTGTGCACCGCATCTCAAAATGAAGATTCTTCATGAAGTTGCTTCATTTCTTTCCTATAAATAGCCTTCTTCACTTGCTCCATCATACTATCCCACCATTCATACACCAAATGAAGACAAGGCTTATCCGTATCCGCCTTCCTAATCATCTCATAGATAGGCTCGGTAAAAGAAAGAATATGATCAATGTTATCCCACATTAAGTCATCCAACAACATTTCTTTCACCCTACCCGCCTTCCTATAATCATCTTCTCTATAATCATCCCACTTTGTACTAATCACCATTTGTTACAAACCATTTTTGATTGTCTTAAACCTCTTGAGCATAATAAATGTAGATGCAAACCTTGTGGGAGCAACCGAAAGCAACTTCAAATTACAATGATCACTAAACATAACTAATCTCATTCCATGATTCATAATGAAGTTCTTAATAAACATAACATCCTCCACAACCGGTTGTATCCAACAACATTCAACATACACATCCACATTGTTCAAAGCTTGAGAAGGTGTGCAAATATTCTTGAGAGCAAGATTCAAAGTATGAACAACACATGGAGTCCAAAAGATAGTAGGATACTTACTTGCTATCAAAGCACCGGCTTTTGAACAAACAGGAGCATTGTCGGTCACTACTTGCACTACATTTTCATAACCAACTTGTTTGATAGAATCAATAAGCAAGTTGGCAATCAATTGATGATCCTTGTATTCTCCTTCAGAATTTACTGCTTTCAACATCATTGGACCACTCTCACAAACAACCATCACATTAATCAAGAGTCTTCTTTGTGCATCGGACCAACCATCACTACAAATGCTCACACCCTTATCTCTCCATGCAAGCTTCAATGGCATCAATTGATTCTCAAGATTCTTCCTTTCATTAGCAAGGAGTGTTGTTCTTATAGCATTATAACTCGGTGGAACATAGCCCGGAAGGGTAGAAGCTCTAAAATAAGAGTTCCGATAGTGTGGATTTCTTGCTAGATTGAAGGATAAACCACCGGTGTAAAACATCCTAGCAATCTCACCATTACATCCTTCCCTTAATTCGTTTTGGAATGCCTTTTCAATAGCACCACCTGCTGCCCTTCTTTTTTTCCCTTCAGCTGCTGCTGTTGGTGCTCTTGTGTAGTCACCATAACTCACAAAAGAAGAGCTGCCATGAGCTGCTGAACTCCCCCTTGTTGATGATGGCAAAGGAACTTGTCTTGCTCCTCTATTGGCTATTCTCTCCTTGCAATCCTTCACCAATTTAGTAATCTGAGCAAATGTATGGGGGTCAACTTTTTTACAAACGGTAACCCCCACTCCTCCTTCCTTCAATAAATGTTGTCGCACTCTAGTGTGAGACCCATTATAATACAACTGGCAAAAGTTACACTGCCACCTCCAACTTCCTCCACCTGTCCCACACTTTTCAATCTTCTTAACATATTTCCACAATGGTGCTCTATCATCTATCATCTCAATTTCGGGACCAACCGCTTCATTGGAATCATTGCTAGTACCGGCATTAACACTTGCACTAGCACTAGCACTAGCACTAGCACTAGCACTAGCACTAGCACTTGCACTAGCACTTCCACTTCCACTTCCGCTTCCGCTTCCACGTGCTCTAACAGGAGGTGTCCCTCTTGGCATAGTGTTCCTAAATCAACAAGGTAATCAAACAGCAGCAGCAAACAGGGTATGCACACCAACAAGGTAATCAAATAGCAGCAGCAAACAGGACAGAGACAACATGCTTATCAATTCCTCTCATCTCTTACTCCCTCCCTATAATTATTAGCTTTTAATTATAGCTAATAATTAAACAGCTAAGTGACTTCCAGAAAAGGCATCAATTGTCCATACCAATCAACTAGCTCCTAAGAACTTGAACTGTTCCACATCTATAAGGCATCAACAATGCATAGCAACTCTAACAACCTAACCAACCATAACCATCTATAAGGCATCAACAAGACAACAATCCATAAACATTCTTCATCAACAATCCATAACTATTCTAAGAAATAACATGGCAAATTTGAATGAATCGAACACAATGAAAGCAGAGCTGGCAAGCAAAAGAGACGATGACAATAAAGGATGAGAATGAATCGAAATTTGAAGGAAGCCTATTACCCGATTGCTAGCAGCGAGAGAGAGAGAGAGAGAGCGCGCGCTCTTCTTCTTCTTCTTTTATTTTTGGTAGGAAGAGTCCGCAGCAATACCAGCGAAGGACGAGGACGAAGAGGAGATGAAGACCAGACGAGGACAGAGAGCAGCAATTCCAGCGAAGGACGAGGACAAAGAGGAGATGAAGACCAGACGAGGACGAAGACCAGAGTTGTGTTAAGTGTTGATGAAGACCTGACGAAGACCAGAGTAGTACAATGTTGATGAAGAGGAGACGAAGACGCAGCCGAAGACAGAGAGCAGCAATTCCAGCGAAGACAGAGAGCAGCAATTCCAGCGAAGGACGACCTAATCCTTTCAAGTTGGTAAATAGTCTTTCTTGCCCCCACGTTTCCAAGGTAATTACAAACCCGCGTTTCCATCGAAGGAGAAACGCGTTTCCTCTGCGTTTCCAAATTCTGCTTTTCAGGAAACGCGTTTCCGTCGCGTTTCCGTGCGTTTCGTTTCCGAAACGTTTCAAAAACGGGAAACGCAACCTTTTTGACGTTTCCGTGCAACAGAGAACCCTCAAATTGAACAAGAACATGTTGAGTCTTGTAAAATTTCCTCTTTTTCGTTTTTGGTTTAGAAAGTACCATTGACAGCTGCCCTTTGCACGTATAAAACATAGGAAACTACCACACCACAAATGATCCACCCCATCGTGGATCATATTAACGAAGGAATTTGGGCACCTTATCGGCTTAGCATTCTTCACCATGGTACGGCATTTTTATGTTTCTATGACATGAACTTTGTTTTTCGCACTAATTCAATCGGAGAAAACATCATCACTTCTACGCGGAAACATGGTAGAGAACTAACCTCAAGTGAGACGTGAGAAAAACAAAACACATTAAGCTCTTTCACCCGCCATGGCATTACTATCAACACGGCAATATCTGATTCCAATATAACCTTCAAATTCGAAATCGCCGAGCCCCTTCATCAATGTCACATTTTGTGACCTATTTTCAGCTTTTGCTATATATATCGGTCCATCCCGTACCTTAATGGGAGATTTATCTAGTGAAGTAGTGATCAAGAATTTTTTTACGTCATGTTTAAAGTGTTATTCACTATCATTTGTTGTTAAGTAACCATCATTCTATCAACTTTTGATCACAAAGCATAGGAAAACAGGTCTGCTACATTACTTGTACGAGCTCCTCACTCGAAATGTCTGCGATGAGTACGGAAAAAAGCCTAAACGATTCTCTTCAAGACTTCAACATTCATATTGTTCTGTGAGACATTATGGACAAGAATGTGAGATGTTTAGATGTGAGAAAACATATAGAGATTAATCATGGATAATCATATAGCTTTTATGAGTTTAGTTAAAATATCGAGTGCCTACCTATCCTAATCGTAAGTTCATATATAACTGATTTCTTCTCCCTATTTGAGTTAATTTTAAAGACTTGAATGTTAAATCATTTCAACGCAAAAATGACAGATCCTTTACGCTACAACATTGAAACACTAACAAAGAGATGGATGCCCATGTTCTTGTGTGTGCTTAAGCTGCTC
>NC_020494.1:20022071-20069649 GCF_000184155.1 Fragaria vesca subsp. vesca | reverse complement strand
GAAAATAAGAGATGCAGCATGAACGTACCCTAAGCACTGATCTCTCAACAAAAAGGCAATTAATTAAGACTAATGTACATTTTAAACTCGAGGATTTACCGATTTACGTTTATCTTATTCATGTCAATAATAGTATCCTTAAACGTGGGGCAAACCATGTTGGTTCACCATTTTCTTGAATCCACAATCAACAAATCAGCCATGATGAATGACAACGCTTGCGTTGATGGGTTTTTCGAGTTGCAGAGATTGAGACTCTGGAAATGAAACCATTGAAATGATCATCAGCCTTCGATCTCCTTCCATATCTATATCCAGTGAAAGCACATGGTGACTACAGTGCCGAGCAAGTGATGAGAGAAAGTGGTGAAGCTGTTTAGTTGGACTCAAGTCCAGGAAACTGAATAATGGTTGGGCTGTAATATATTCACAGTGTTGATGTGTTGATGTTGCCGAGCTACTTGGACAGGGTTGCTGAAAGCAGATTTTAGCATTGCTATGATGCCATCACCAACATCTCCTTCCTCAACCTTTCCCACTTGAATGGATTCATGAAATGCTTTTCATTTGATTTCCTCAACCGAAGAGCGCCCTTACCTTATAAGCCCGAAAATCTTACAGGACGAGTAAACATGAGCTACACTCAATGGCGGCTTGCTGTTCTCTGTCCCCTAAATGCGTTACAAATAGCAAGGTATGCAGTACTAGCCCGTTTCAAAACCGGTTTCGAACCCGTTTGCTGTGACCGGTGGTGTTGTTAACCCGGCTGTGACCTTCACGCTGCCTGGAATCTCGGCGACGGATTTGGCGGCGCAACTGGCGCGGTTTAGGTCTACCACTACAACACACATTGTGATTTCCGACAATGGAAATTGTCGGTAAAAGCCGTATTTTGGTCAAAAATACTGTTTCCGACGAAATATTCCTCGTCGGAAGGCGTCGCTAATACTCCCGTGGGAAATACCATCTTTCCAATGAATCGTCAGAAATTCTTCCTTATTTCCAACAAAAGTACTCGTCGGATATTGGTCGGAACTTATTATTTGTTTCATCCAAAAATAAATCGTCAGTAACTCGTCGGGAATAATTCTAGTTTCAACGGGTTAGTTTCGACCATACATTTGTCGTGATATATACTTCTGACAACTTAGTTTTGACTAATCTCTTAATTGTTCCCAATTGCAGTTGTTGGTAACATCAATGGCAAAATTTCAAGAATATATAAAATAAAATAAAAGCCAGGTACAACCCACTTATTTCTGAAATTTTTTCGATTAATTAAAGAATGTATAGTACAATTAGTATACAATATTGTATAATTTGTATACAATTTCAAATAAACTACAACAAAAGAAAAAACAAATCTATTCTCTTCCTGTTTCCTCTCCGAGGCTGGATAACAGTAAACCCTTTTTCTGCAAGGTAGATGATTGATGAACAAATTAGTCAACAACACAAGAACAGTTTATATCTTTACTCTGCTTTCTTAAGTTTAACAGAGTGGGTTTATACTAGTTTGGTAAGAGAAAGCTTTCTATATAACATATATATGATCTCTTGATGAAGTTTTATGCTATGAGAATCTAATGAATGAGAGTAAACATCCTTCCATAAACCCAGTCACAAATTCTTCAGTGACACAGAACAGATAACAAATTTATACTGATACCTAACAAGACCATGCCACTTAATTCCAATGACTTTCATGTAAGCACTATCAATCCCCATTATGATACCAAACAAAAAAAGAGCAAACCTTATTTCTGCTCAACCCCTACTATTTAACTTTCTTGTTGAACAATTAATAGGAATAGGATTTAAACACGGTATGAAACTACCTGTGTAAAGCATTCCATCATCACAGAGCTAATTCCCCTATTGATCATTAACATGAAACACTGCAAAACACACAATTCAAACCAAGAAACTTAGCCACAACTAGACAAAAAATAAGAGGTCAAGCACAGCAATTGGAACTCCAAATGCTTGATTAACATATTAATTAGCCTTGCTGCAGTAACAAATTACCAAAATCCAATACCGTCCTCCGTGCATAACCCCAAAAGCAATAAGAAGAAACGCCAAACCTCGTTTCGAAACCATATTTCACTATCAAAACCAGGTTAATCACAGAAAATTAGGACTACCCAGATTATCGTATAAGAAAGATTGAGCATTACCCAATTTGATTCACAGCCGTAGAGTCAATCGCCGGCCTTCCAAATCCCGATCACCATCCCTCCCGACCAGTGTTACCGGACACAGTGGTATTGCCCGCGAACCGCTTTCGGGATCGAACGTACCCAATCACGGTGCGTTCGCGACCCGAATCGCCATGTTTATCGATCCCGTGTCGTTAATGATATTTACTGAAGTCGATTGATCGAGTTGATTTTTACCCAGCATCATGTATGGACGGGCGGATTGAAGGGAAGGATATTTTTACTCAGAAACTTCTCTCTGTAACTGTAATCCGAACAAGGGAGGATGAATAATAGTGATGTTGTCTTCTCTTTATTTAATCTACTTACCCAAACGACAGCGGTTGCCCAGGAGAATAATATTCATTTTCCTTTGTTAATTTACATGTTTATCCCCCTCAAAAAAGGTTGTCATCGTATGTTAATAAGGGGCATTTAGGTAATGAATATTTCTTTTGTTATTGTTGAGATTTTGTGTATAGTATGATTCATCTATGTATGTATAAGTCTGTTTTGATATACAGCCGTAGGATGTGATAGGTATAGTGAAATACAGTTGTGGTAGAAAAATCACACATTTTCGATAACGTTTGGGCTCTGATCAAGGTGGTCAACCCTATTTATGTTTATTATCTCTTATAAGGAGCCTTATTGTCGGGAGGTAAAGTTCCCCAAATTTTTACATGGGCTGCTTCATCTTATCTACGCGAGTGTGTGTGCGCGGAAGAATCGACCAAAATTAGTCATAAGGGGGTTGGTGAGAGCGTTTTCGTGTGATAAGGGACGTTGATTTTGGGTTGACCTTGTAGATCAAGACCCAAACGTTATCAAAAATAGGTCAATTTTTTCCCATAGCCATATTTAACTACGCTGATCACATCAGACGGTCAAAATTTAATTATGTGAATTTTAGTCATCGAAGCCCTATCATGCCTACTAATATGGTATGACTTGTTTAGTAAGTTTTGTGCAAGTGTACATCTTTGTGAAGCAACTATATCTTGCAAATAGAGTTTTGAAAAATTAGCCGTAGGATGTGATATGTATAGTGAAATATGGTTATGGTAGAAAATTCACATATTTTTGATAACGCTTGGGGTCCGATCAAAGCGGTCAACCATATTTACGCTTATTATCTCTTATGGGAAAACCTATCGTTGGGAGGTAAATTTTCCTTTTTTACATGGATTGCTACATCTCATCTACGTGAGAGTTTGTGCGCGGAAAAATCGATCAAAATAAGTCACAAGGGGGTAGGTGATAACGTTTTCGTGTGCTAGTTAGGGTTGACTCTTTTACTCTTTTACTTTTTTACATTCCCAACAACGTATGTGTGGTTGGAATTAAACCTTTTATTTTTCGACGATCTTACGACAAAACAAAAATCTCGTTGGAAAATGACCATTTCTTTTACGACCACAGTGGACCTCGTCGGAAAAGTAATTAGCGGGAACGTTTGCCGCCAAATTATAATTGTTTCCGACGACATTTTCCGACATATTGATTTTCGTTGGAAATAATTTTCATCAAAAGATTGTATTTCCGACCATTTCTGACGACTTGTTGGAAATAGTGCTATTTCCAACCAATAATTTGTTTGGTCGGAAAATGTTCGTCACAAAAAAGGATATGTGTTGTGTGTACTCCATCTGCTCCTCCCGGGTTCAGCTTGCCAGTTGTTTAGCCGGCGAGCTCTGTTGTCGTTGTGGCTCCTGCTACCCTAGCCAGGTCCAAGAGAGGTCCAGATTTGGACTTGGGTACTTTGGGTAAGAGGGGGCGTGGTGAAGCTTCTGTGACTGATATGCAACAAGCGATGGTACCGCGTATGAGCTTTCCTTCAATACCGAAGCTGGCTTTAGCTCATTCTGGTGGGCAGCTTGTGGTGTCTCCAGCTAAGAAGCGTAACGTAGGTCGCCCTTGAGGCTCAAAGAATAAGAGGAGAATATATGGTGGAGGGATTATGGGCTTCATGAGGTCCCCCGGAAGGTCTAGACTACAAGAGAAAACTCTTTTAGCGACAAACCTGATTTGTCACTTGTTCTAAAAAATTGTCGCCCATACCAATGAAATTGTCGCTAATTTTGTCTCTAATACTGGGTGCACAGATACTTTTTTGTGACAAACTAAAAAATTTGTCACCGAAAAGTATCATAGACAAAAAATCTTGTTTGTCCCTAATTCCCTCTATCTTTGTCACAAATACTGTCCAGAATTCCTAGAAATTCACCATATGGCGGGAAATTGATTGGGTAAAATATACTACTTTTTTATTTCAATCTTCATTAGTTTTATGAACTTAGATTGATGTATAATCAAAACTAATAAATATCATCAACGATCACAATTGAATTTCTATTTAATAAAAAAGAATTCTATATTGTCTCCATCATGATAAAACATACATTCCACTAATAATAAAACAATTCTACTCGAACTTCATCTTCCTCTCACTGCCCAGCAAGCCGTGACAAATTTTCACCAACATTCTCAAAAGTGTCTCTCATACATCATGCAACCTCCTAGAACACGCTTATTGGTGAGAGCAAGCAATAAATAGGATGAGAGTTTTCATCAATCTTCATGTGAGATCCATGTTATAGCACAACAGAAGCCAAGTGAAAAGACATATAATTAAGAGAAAATTAGATAAAAACCCAAAATACTAGACCTCTTTTAAGATAAACCCATACATTTTTTTTTTCATTTTACACCCACTCCACATAAGCAAACTTACCATATTGAGCAAATGTCTATAATTAATAGTTTTATTCATTTTTCGGTTTCTCTTATTTGCCCTTCAGACGATAGAAAGCTAAATTTGATATCTTTCTCAATTTTAGCATCAATTTGAAACTCAAATATTGAGCTAAAATTTAGTTTGATTTAACTTTGTCATAGTCAATTACATTTTTTAATTTCTTACCTTGTTATTACTAAATTGAGTGTATATATATATGTTATATACAGAAGTATGCCATTTGTAATAGAATGATTCTTTTCATTCCTAAGCTCACATTTGGTGTCTCTTTATAGTTGAAAATGTCTAATTGTAAGGTACACGTTTTGTTCTTTGATTAATTTTCTTCTTTTTAGGTATATTATTATATCATTTCCAATTCTGATCGAGAGAACATTTTACTCTCAACTACTTACATGTCTAATATACCTATTAAGTAGGGCATGATATGATAATATACCTAAAAAAAAGAAACCCAAAATTGGGTATAGGGTTAAGGTATAGGGTATAGGGTGTAGGGTGTAGGGTGTAGGGTATAGCTAGGGTTTAGGGTTTAAAAAATCAAAATAGCTAAAATGGTTTTTCATCATAGAAATCCACATACATGTCAAAATTTGAATAGAATGGAGGACCACATCAGAAGCCACATGGTCCTACGGACAGTGTAAAATTTCTTCATTTTACTCTAATCAGATTTCTTATTTATATTATATTCTACCTTATGTATAGATTAGATAATGAATTCCTTTCACCTAGATTTTTTCATAAAAAATAAATAAAACTACATGATTCTTGTAAATTGATTGAAAAATTTTAGTGTTAGAAGAAAAACTCATAATCAAGGTATTTAAGACGAGACAGGCTAACATACCCACCAATACCTCATACCTTTATTTTTATTTTTATTTAAAATTTAATAATTAAAATGATGGTAACCTAAAGAACTGGTCATCATGTTACCCACTTAAAATATGACACGTGACATTATTATTATTTTTATTTTACAACATATAGACATTTATTATAAACGTTTCAACCAAATGTCCTTATGCTTGTAAAAACGTAGTGAAAGATGTAAATATCTTCTCAATACAAAAAATACCACCCAATTACAAAACCGAAAACCATATTACGTGAATGAGGACGAATAGTCTATTTGGACATAATCTGAAAATTTACCATCTCGACAACACATTCGTCCTCAATTTTGTAAAAAAGGTCATAAATCTGTAAATTTGGCCAAGACTTTGTAATTACAACATATGGACATTTATTACAAAAGTTTCAACCAAATGTCCTTGTTTTCGTAAAAACGTTATGAAAGATGTAATTATTTTCTAGATACAAAAAACACCACCCAATTACAAATCCGAGAACCATATTACGTGAATGAGGATGAATGGTCAATTTGGACATAATCTGAAAATTTACCATCTCGACAACACATTCGTCCTCAGTTTTGTAAAAGAGATAATAAATCTGTAAATTTGGTCAAGACCTTGTAATTACAATATATGGACATTTATTACAAAAGTTTCAACTAAATGTCCTTATTTTCGTAAAAACGTTGTAAAAGATGTAATTGTTTTCTAGATACAAAAAACACCACCCAATTACAAAACCGAGAACCATATTACGTGAATGAGGACAAATATATGGTCTATTTGGTCAAAATATGAAAATTTACCATCTCGACAACACATTCATCCTTAGTTTGTAAAAAGGGTCATAAATCTGTAAATTTGGTGAACACCTCGTAATTACAACATATGGACATTTATTACAAAAGTTTTAACCAAATGTCATTGTTTTCGTAAAAATGTTGTAAAAGATGTAATTATTTTCTAGATACAAAAAACACCACCCAATTATTTTGACTACTATGCCAAAAACATCATCAGAAAACAGTGGAGGACTGTCGTCTGACGAAAAAACATATGTCGTTTGAGGCCCTGCCGTCTGATTGATGATTAGACGACAGTTCTCCACCGCCATCTGAGTGTTGATCAGACAAAAGAACATATGTCGTCTGAAATTTGACAAGTCTAGAGGGTTTGCGATCTTATGTCGTCTGAGTTAAAGACGACAACATATATATGTCAACTAAAACAAGAAAAATTAAGGTTTTGTCGAAATAGATGTGGTGTGATACAACCTTATACTGCATATAATCGTCGAGCCACAAAACCTTCAACGACAAATACATTCACCTGTTGTGGTTAGATGAAATTTCTAATAACAATTTAATGTCATCTGATGTTGTTAAGTTTGGAAAATTATTAGACTATATGTCGTCTCAATGAAAAATCAATGACATATATATGTGATTTGATGTGGCACTTATGTCGTCTGATAGTTCATATCACTTCACTTTTATCTTTTATGTTGTAGGATATTATGACTTATGTCGTTTGATTGTCTATTAGATTTCACATTCTTGTTTCTATTCTTGTTGCTTATGTTGTGTGATTGTGAATTGAACTTCATATGTAACAAAAACTAAGAATAAAATGAACAAAATACCACTTTATTTAATATTAAGAATCCACTTCAATTACAAAATTATTTGAAGTGTAAAAATACATGTGTACAATAACAATACAATTTGATTCTAATGTACATATAACTACACTCATGATCCCACTGCTCGCCATTCATCACCGACAATGCTCCCAAAAATTACTTACTGTTGTGTTATTTGGGTCAGCCTCACCAGGATTTCCTTGAGTACTTGGGTAGGCAATTGCAATGATGTATGCATATTAAGATCCGAATTGAGGGGAATCAACTACAAAAAGGAAATAAAAAACCAACCGTGTAACTACTAACTATACTAATTTTCTCATTTGTTGTGTTCTATAAACCTTGAACATGTACCAAGCTGCAAGAACTCTATTGATTTGTCTTTGTCAAAATGAGAACCTAAACAAACAAGCCAATAAACAGAAACTTAAATAAGTGATACAAAGAGTTATAAGATCATTAAATCCAAGTCTTACTAGGATCACAACCAAATGCTAGAGTATCATCCAATAATTGTAATTGTATGAACAAATGCTTACCATTCAATTGTCTAAGAAACACAAGCTGCTCACCAAGCTTGAAATGATGCTTTGAAGCACCTGTGTATAAAAAGCTATCAGTTCAAAGAGAACTCACTTTGCCACACTCGTGTCCAGCCAACAATTTGTCCTCACCAATAGGACCATTCAAAAAGCCATTACCAGTGAAGGCAAAACAAGGCCTAGTGACTTCAGACAATGCCCTGCTGGACTTATCAAAACTATCCAATTTGTGTATTGCCACAGCAAACTCCTGTTTGTAGCATTCACCATGATACACCACTGTTAAGTCGTGGTTGTAAAATGCATCATTCATAGTGACCTGGTGCGCAATAGTAGAATCAGAACAACAAGGGTCATCAGAAATGAAACCAGCAACGCGAGAGCCAAATCTGTCAACAGCTGCCGGTATGAGTAGCTCAGTAGCAGAAATCACCCTGCTAATCTCAATTACAACATTAGCCTCATCAGATGCGTGAGAGTGAAATTGATAACTCAAATAAGATGAATGACATGAACCATGACCCTTGGAATGAATGAACGTAGTCAGGTCCAAAGCAACAGTCACACGTAGACTCTTTCCATTGTAAACATATCCTTTTTCCCCAGATGCTTGTTTCAATTCAGAAGCAAACATAGTGGATCCCTTATCGAAGTCGTCTTCCCTTTCCTCGTGCGCCATGTCACCAGCACCAACAACAATAATCTGAAGACTACATTCTCAATTCATCTATGCCCAAAAGACGACCGACAACTGGTTTAACACCAAAAAGTCAAACTCTCCAAACTCTCCAGAGTACCCATCACCCACTCTAGTATGCTGACAATAGTGGCTAGGTTCCCCACTCAATGCACTAATTTTCTCTTCACTAACAGGTTCCATAACACTCACATGAATATCACCATGAGAATCATGTCCAGTGTGAAATGTTACTCCTACTAATAGGTGTTTCATAGATATCTATGTTACCTTCCGTTCCTGAAGCTAGAGATCAGGAGGTGGTGCCGGAAGATGGCAGAGTTCTGAACTGTAAGATTGGATCGCTCAGAACGGGAACGCCGAAGTTGGATTGAATGTCGTTGGGAACGACAACATCGGTGCCATTCAGGCTCAGTGAAGTGAGGCTGATTGTCTTGGCGACAACGACGGACAGAGGCGGACCAAGTTTCTCAATCTCGTGGGCAGGGGTCGGCCTTGAGTGGATGACCGCCTGTTGCTATGGAACCACACCGAGCTCACAGATCTTCGTCATCAAATTTCAAACCAAAAAACTACAAAACAATTAAAATAACAATCAGAGAATCGAACCTGGTTTCGAGAATCTTGCGGGTTAGAGGAGATCAAAATGGCATTAATTCAACCTCTATTCTTCCAATTGAACAATTAAACTACGACTTCATCCTCTACTAAATGAACATGCATCAGCCTCTTGTTATCCTCAAACAAAACTGAACCCAACTTCGATTCCCCTGATTCAAACGAAATCAATGAGAAACACAAGATTGCGCTGTAGCATCAAGAATTGGGTTTTACATGGAGGTTCGATTGAAACTTGATAATCGGAATGGATTCTAGCTCTCGTCTCTCCGTATAAACTGGAATGCCTTTGTATCTTTCATCGTCTTCTTATTCTTACTCGCGAACCCTATTTTTTTTTATTAAGTTGAAAGTGACCGGGTAAACAAGTATTCATTACAGAATATTTACAGCCATCAGATATATTAACGATCCAACGGTTACAAATATTCATAAAAGTCACAGTATGGTATACCCACCAGTACTGTAGAATTTTTCATTTAAGACAGCATCAATTAAGCTTATTTATTATGTTTATATGTTATAGTTGAATGGTGGTAATTGTGTAAAATTTAGAAAAAATAGGACATAATATGTATCATAATTGATACATTTTAGATGTCTATTAAATATGAATATTAGGTGGGTTTTATTTAAAATTACTCTTCAAAATTGGGTGTATATGAAAATCCCCCTATAATTAAATAGAGAGAAGAGAATTACTCTCACAGAAACGTAACTGATCGAGCAAAAGAGTTTAAATAAATTGTCTGTGTGCGCAAAATTGTAAATTTCAGAAAAATAGGGGATAAGAAGAATTTAGTGCTCAACAAATAAAGGATGAAACAAACCTCAAGCATATTACTCAGAAAAAGGTTCTTCATTGAAATAATCTATGCGTACAAAGACAAATGGTAACTTGAATACAAGGCTTCACTCACACTGTAAGTATTGCTACAAAGACAAATGGTAACTTGATAGGTACTACTCCAAAGTACGTTCATCAGAAATCATATCAGGGAGTTTTGGAATGTCAGCTTCTCTCTCTAGTTCATTGAGAATTCCCTCCCACTGTTTCTTCAAGTGGCTAATCCCAGAAACTCTTGTTTCTCTCCCCTATCCTAGGCTAAGCTAGCAGACAACCTCCTCAATCTCTTGAGGTATTCCCTGGTTTCTTCAATCTCAGCTTCCCCAACAACTCTCTCATAACTTTTCCTCCCCCCCCAGATCTCTCTCTGATCCCTCCATTAACGCCCCATCTCTTCAGTCGTATTTGAAAAGTTTTGCCTCCCCATTAAACGCCCCTCCACTCTGATCCCTCTACTCACGCCCCATGCTGCTTAAATCTCTGCTGCAGAAAGATTTTCTGTCCAGATCTTAGTTCATTAAACTCTCTGCTGTGATTGTCTCATTGTCTGTCCTAGCTTTTCATTCTTTGTGATTTCTCACTGTAGATCTGGACACCTGGGCTTGGTGAGAACCGTCCTCTCTTCCCGAATTCTCTCTCTCAAGGTAGTGCTGCAGTTCCCCACTAACCCTTTTCTTGTCAAAGTTATTGTAAGTTCCCTATGTTTCCGACAGCGGACAGTACTTCTTCCTTAACTCCTTATTGTCCAGAATCCCTCCCAGTCTAACCACCTTCATGAGGCCCTCTCTTCAGAAAGATTAGTTAAACAGCCCTCATTTCAGTTCCATTCCACCCATCTGCCGTTTCAACCTATCAAAGAGTCAATTTAGCTCTTCCTTCTTTCATTTGTCTCCCTTCAAGCTTCCAAGATCTATTCCACCCACAACCGGTCTCATGGCCAACCAAAATCATCCCTTGCATCTTAACCCAAACCCAGATGAAAATATCATTGACCTAAACCTCCCTGAAGTCTAACATGATCAACCCCCATCCCTTGTAGGCCTTGTCATTGCTGACAGACCTCTTAATGTTGGAACTGTCATCCGAATCCTCTCTAGGGCTTGGTCTGATTTTGGAGAGGTCCATGTTGAGTCCATCTGTGATCAGAGTACATTAGCGATCACCCCTCCTGATTTTCAAAGTAGCAATCGCATCCTCGATCGGGGTCCCTGGTTGGTGATGGGCCATGTTGTGTGTACCAACCCTTGGCCTTTTGACTCCAGGCTTGAAGACATCCTAACCCATATGCTTGCTATTTGGGTCCAAATTTATGGCCTCACCCGGGGCCAAATGACCGAAAGTAATGCAAGGTTCATCGCTTCGATGGCGGGGGAGGTTATAGATGCAGAAAACCCTCAGACTGTCTGGAGGGGGTTCCTTCGAGCCCGCATCAGAATCAACTCCAACAACCCTCTTTCCCCAGGAGCCTGGATCCGTTCAAACAACTTGGAACCCATCTGGGTGGAGTTTCGCTTTGAACGAATCTCCTTGATGTGCTACAACTGTGGTTGTCTAAGTCACAGTGAACGTTTCTGCTCCAAAGAACGACATCCAAAAGCTGAGCGCTTCGGAGTTTGGATGATCACTCCCTTGGCTAGGCGCCCTAATCAGGGAATCACAGATGGGGAGAGGAACTGGGAACGCTTCCAGCGGCAAAGCTTTCAGAATCGGCAAAACAGTTGTAACATTCCAGGAAGTCCCCCCCCAAACCCTCAGCTTCTTCCAGCGGCTCCTCACCTGTGCCCTCTAACGAGCCCCAGTCGAATAGCCATTGTCATCTCTAAACCGACGGCCAAGGCTCTCCCTCCTCGCAGATCGGAGCAATGCCCCTTGTTTCGTTCGAACCATGCAATGCAGGTGACTAATGAAAAGGGTAAAGGAAAAGCTATGGTGGAGGATCTTTCCTCGGCTCATGCCCTAGATGATATGTTGCTTGGAACCCCTGTTCCCTTCTCCCTCCCCACCATTGGCCCACTCGGGGACCTTTCTGTTGGCCCAACCCAGTTTGTGTTCAATAATGCAACCAAGGAGTTTGTTCCTGTTGTATCCATAGCCAACAACTCCTTAGTTCAATCCAGAACCAGAAACTTCCCTCCTACTGCAACCCTTTCCCTAGGCTCTTCTTCCTCTGCGGCTCAAGAACCGACCGTTCACTCTTACCATCTCTCTGGAGACTCTCCGCTCCTTGACCAAGCTTCCTCTTCTGTGCAAGGTCAATATCTTTCAAACCTAACCCACAATCCATCCTAGGCCCAGATCTGCTCAAACCAAGCCCAATCCACCCTCCAAGCCCACTTGTTCAAGTTCTCTCACATAACCCGAAGGACCCCCAAGCTTCTCGAGCTCAAAGACCAACCCCCAATCATTGCCAGATCTAATTTTGAAGCCTCTCTTCCTCTCCCCCATTGCAAGTTAGATCGGAACTCTTCCCCGCGGACCGATCCTGCAGTCTCAGGGATTGTCTCCTTTCTTGACCAGTTGAGGCTCAAGCGGCTAGCTGAAGAATTTGAATGCGATGAAGACCACAAAGCTAAAAAGTAAAAAAAGACCTCTCTGACCTCTCATCTCCCTGAAGAAGTTATGCAAGTTGTTTTGGCAGATCCGTTGGGGTTAGGAGTTCTCCCCTTCCCAGATCAACGAAGCCTTCTCCTCTCTGAGCGTAAGGAAGGCTATCCAAGTCCTTCTTTAGCCAGAGGCCGCCCCCGTGGTTGAGGTGGACGAGGTCGTGGCCGGAGAGGCTCTGCTACTTTCTCAGCCACTCCTCTGTCAAGTTCTCAGCAACGTGAATCTATTCTCCGAGACACTCTCAACTCTCCGGAGGGCCTCATGGTTATGCAGAATATCATTGCAGAAAATTTCCCCAATCTTAGCTCTGCAACGGATCTCTCGGTTGCATCTCTCCAGAGCATGATTCCCAACTCAATGAATTTCTCAGTCCATGTGGATGCTCTAAGAAACCTCCCCCCCTCATTCGGTGAGTTGGCCCGTGTACTCCCTGAACCCCTCCAGGTCATTCCCAACTCTTTTACTTCGGAGGGAAGTCATCTTCTAAACCAGGCCACTCCTGACTTTGGACCTGAAGCTCCTCTAACTCTGGGTATGAATCCGATCCAGGTTAATGAGATTGAAGAGCTGTTCTCAGATCATGGCACCGGTGGCTAGCCAGACGCAGCCACGGACCATCCATGAGGCTATTATCTTGGAATTGTCAGGGTCTAGGGGCTGACCTGACTGGGAAATCTTTGAAGCGTCTGAGAAAACGCCACAGCCCCTCTATGTTATTTATTATGGAAACTCGACAACAAGAAACGACCCTCAAAGCCTGGAAGAGGCTTCTCAAGTATGATTACTGCCACATTGTCAACCCGTCGGGTCAGTGTAGTGGAAGGCTTGCCTTGTTTTGGGACAATTCTGTAGTTGTTTCGTGTATTTCTAGCTCTCTGAATTTCATTTGTACTTCAGTTAAGTTTGTAGCAGAAGATTTTCTATGTAATATCTCATGGGTTTATGGTAACCCCCATGTCAATGAGAAAAGTACATTCTGGCGTTCTGCGTACTCTGCCTTCCCTCCTAGCTTACTTCCTTTGTTGTGCATAGGTGACTTCAATGAGATTTTATGGCAACATGAGAAGTGGGGTGGTTTGCTGCAGCCCCCTTGACGAATTAATCTTTTCAAAAGAGTTCTTAGATCATGCAGAATTACTTGACCTCAATTATCATGGCCCGGACTTCACTTGGTTTTGTGTTCAGCATGGTCAAATTGTCATCAAAGAACGACTTGATAGGGGGTGTGCCAATAATGCTTGGATTTCAGCTCTGTCGGGGTCACAAATTCTCCATCTCCCCAAAATAGGATCGGATCACCGACCAATTTTGTTAGACACAGATATCCAGGGCAAGTTCATTGTTCCTCTTTTCAGGTTCGAGCTTCTTTGGAACTCTCACCCTGATTGTTCTCAAATTGTTTCTAACAACTGGTCACAACCTGTGAGGGCCGCTGCGTTCTCTACTTGGGAGAACAATCTTCGGTGTTGTTCCAAAGCTCTTTCGGCTTAGGCTAAAGTCACATTCCCCAACTTTGGATCACAAGTAGCTGCGGAGCTGGCGGCAATCCAGAATAGGCTTGACCAAGTCAATGATGACTCCCACCAGAACATTATAAATGCCACAGATAAGATTCATTCATTATGGTCACCGGAGGAAATGTATTGGAGCCAGCGTTCTCGTATCTCATGGTTGGCTCACGGTGATGCTAATACTAGGTTCTTTCACTACACTTCTTTAGTCAACAGGAGGAACAAGATTCTTCGTCTAAAGGATGACAATAATGGTTGGCTCTCTACTGAAAAGGATATAGCCAGGCACCTAACTGAGTACTTCAAGGACATCTACACTGCTTCTCCAACTCAGTATAATGATGGTCTTAGACTTTGTTGATCCACTGGTCACAGATCAAATGAATCAAGAGTTACTTGACCATTTTTCCATCGACGAAGTGCGTCAAGCAACCTTCGACTTTGGTTCCCTCAAAGCTCCGGGACTGGATGGTTTCCCAGGTACGTTCTACCAAGCTCATTGGGAAATTGTAAATTCCATTGTTCATAATGCATCTCTCCAGTCTCAATGCTTCAGTCAAATCCTCTTTCAACAACACTTTCATTGCTTTGATCCCCAAAGTGGATGTTCCTCAATCTGCCTCCCAATTCCGTCCAATTGCCTTGTGTAACTTCTCCTACAAAATCATCACAAAAATTATTTCTACCCGCCTTAAAAGATTCATGCCCATGTTAATCTCGGAAAATCAATCAGCCTTTGTCTCTGATCGCCAAATTCAAGACAACATTCTGGTCACCCATGAACTCTTTCATCGTCTAAAACTTCTGAAATCTGGGGACAGTGGTGAGTTTGCCTTGAAATTAGATATGATCAAAGCCTATGATCGAGTTGATTGGGGTTTTTTGAAAGCTGTTCTGCTAAAAATGGGTTTCCACCATTCTTGGGTTCAACTTGTAATGGGATTCCGGGGAAGAGATTCAAACCAACAAGGGGACTCCGGCAGGGAGATCCCCTTTCCCCGTCTCTATTCTTATTTATCAATGATGTCCTCTCTAAAATGATCAAGAAACTGTGCTCTAGAAATCTGTTGGATACCATTCATTTGGGAAACAATAGTCCTATGGTCAGCCATTTGTTCTTTGCAGATGATTCCATTTTCTTTTTTAAAGCCACAAGATACAATGAATCAGCTCTCAATGACATCCTGAACCTCTATTGCGGAGCTTCTGGTCAATCCATCAATCTTCAGAAATCGTCTATCTATTTTAGCCTAAACACCCCTCCCCATCTCTCTGACCAAATTTCCTCAACCCTTCACATACAAATGAACCAAGAACCAGGTCCCTACCTGGGCCTCCCTACTCTCTGGGGCCGATCCAAAGTGTCAGCTTTAGCCTATGTGAAGGAAAGAATTCAGAGGAAAATTTCTGGTTGGCATCAATCCACCCTTTCCAGTGCCGGCAAGAAAATCATGATCAAAGCTGTTGCCTTAGCAGTTCCAACCTTCTCTATGTCCGTGTTCAAGTATCCGGCTGCCCTCTGTAATCAAATTAACTCTGCCCTTGCAAATTTTTGGTGGGGTAAATCGGATTCTAATGGTATTCATTGGAAAAAATGGGAGTTTCTTTGTCTCCCTAAGTCCCAAGGCGGGTTAGGCTTTCGTAATATGGGTGACTTTAACTTAGCTTTGCTAGCTAAGCAGGCCTGGAGGCTCCATAGCAACCCAGATTCTCTCTGGTCTCGTGTCATTAAAGCTAAGTACTTTCCGAGCTGTACTTTTTGGGAAGCTAAGATAAGTTCCTCCCCTTCTTGGGCTTGGGCTAGTCTGTTGGAAGGGAGGAGAGTTCTCCACCAGGGTTCCCTTTGGAATATTGGGTCCGGTTCTTCGGTTAAGCTGTGGAGGGATAATTGGATCCCCAACTTCCCCAACTTCAATCTTAAAGACTATGTTCCACTTCACTCGGAGGATGCCACAGTGTCTTCTATCATCAATCGGAATCAGAATACTTGGGACCTCAGGAATCTCAGCCATCTTTCGGCCTTTGTCCAATCTGCTATTGGTGCCACGTCCTTTGGCTTGAACTCGGACTCTGATACTTTAATTTGGCCTGCTTTCTCTTCTGGATTGTATTCTGTTAAGTTAGGGTACAAGTTTCTTGTCAGTAAACTTGCTCCGTCCGCCACAGCTCACCCTCATCACTCTGCCGCAATTTCACAAGACACTTGGGATTGGATTTGGAAACTCCGGGTCGCTCCTAAAGTCAAACACTTTGTATGGAGGGCCATCTCCAACATTCTTGCCACTAATGGTAACAGGTTTGCTCAACACATTGCTATTTCCTCTACTTGTGTGATTTGTGGGGAATTTGATGAATCTGTGGAACATGCTCTTTTCTTGTGTCATTGGGTGACAGTGGCATGGTTTGTGCACCCTCTCAGTTACAAAGTAAACTTGCAAGGCTTCACCTCTCTTCAAGATTGGGTTTTATCAGTGATGAGAGATGGCTCTATTCTCCATTCCAACTCAGAAACTTTCTTTTCCCATGTTGCTTATCTCATGTGGGAAATCTGGAAACATAGGTGTCACGCCATCTTCAAGTTTTCCAAACCGGATCCTTTGGTTACCTCTTCCAAAGCTCTTGGAGCTTCTATTGAGTATTTGGGAATTCCTCCAAACTTGAGAAGCGCTGCTCATGCTGTGATCACTTCGAATTCTCTGTCGAATTTGAAATGGGGTCGCCCTGCTTTTGATAGCATTAAGATCAACACTGATGCTATGTGGGACTCAATCACTCTCTCTTCCGGTATAGCTGCAATTGCAAGGAATTCTTCAGGAATCATAGTAGGAGGCCTTGCTTCCCAAACTTTGGCTTCCTTTGCCATTGAAGCTGAGGCACAAGCTTTCATTCTTGGACTCTCACTAGCTACCTCCCTCTCCCTTTCTTCCTTTACTTTAGAATCAGATTCTCATGTTTTAATTTCTGCTTTATCAAACCCTCTGTCTTCGGTAGATTGGTCGGCTTCTAATCTTCTAAAAAAGATTAGGTTGGTAAGTCGCCAATTCAACCGAGTTAACTGGTCTTGGATCAGTAGATTGGCTAACTCTGCAGTAGACCATGTTGCAAACTTAGCCAAATGCGGGGTGTGCATAGGCACTACCAGAAGAAAGGCTTTAGCCGACGAAAATAAAAAAACCAGGCCGACGAAATTTTCCTTCGTTGGCTAATTTAAAATTTTCGTCGGCTAAAATGGACTTTAGCCGACGAAATTAAAATTTCGTCAGCTGAATAATTTTTTTCGTCGGCTATAGTCTGTGAACTTTAGCCGACGAAATTTTTAAATGTTTAGCCGACGAAAAATATAATTTCGTCGGCTAAAGTGTCTTATATTTGCAGATCTAGACAACAACTCATCTGGGAAAAAAAAAACTATACGTAGAACCTTCAAACGCAAAAAAATCGTGAAATAAGATATGACCAGAATGGTGAAATACGTCTATGATTGAAAAATAACGGTATTCCGGTAAAGTCTCAGTACCGATAGTTGCGGTCAATGCAATTTACTCTTATTATTCACTATGCTGCAGATTTGGCGTTTGGTGTCCAATTGACTATTGTGATACCTTTCCGGAAGCGTAACGGCCCTACGAGTCAAACTCATTGCTAATGCCATGATGTATGGGCCTTTTTGGCCATCCGAGTCCGTTTAGGGCTTCAAAATGTAGTTTTCTTATTTCCGATTAGAGTTGACCGTTTCGATCGAGCCCTTAACGTTGTCGAATCCAGTTGAATTTTTTATCATAGACATCTTTCGTCATAATGATCATATCTGACGGTCGAATTTTGGTTTGTGAATTTTAGTCATCGGAATCACAACATGTCTACTATTTACCGTTATTATTCCCTATGGGGAGCCCTATCGTCAGAAGGTAAATGTCTCAAAATTTTTATATGGGAAATTGCGTCTCATCTACGTGAGAGTTTTTCGTGTGGAAGGTTTGACCAAACTACGTAATATAGAGGGAGATATGAGCGTTTTCGTGTGATAAGTGACGATGGATTATGGTTGACCGTTTCAATCGAGCCCTTAACGTTGTCGGATCCAGTTGAATTTTTTACCGTAGACATATTTCGTCATAATGATCATATCTGACGGTCGAATTTTGGTTTGTGAATTTTAGTCATCGGAATCACAACGTGTCTACTAATGTTGTATAACTTGTTTAGTAGGTTATACAACTTTGTGAACCAACTCTACATAGGAAGCAAAATTATCAAAAATCTTGTGAAATAAGATGTGTTCAGAATGGTGAAATACGGCTATGGTTCAAAAATCACGTAAATCGGGTAAAGTCTCGGTGGCGATAGTAGCGGTCAACCCTATTTACCGTTATTATTCCCTATGGGGAGCCCTATCGTCGGAAGGTAAATGTCTCAAAAATTTTATATAGGCGGTTGCGTCTCATCTACGTGAGAGTTTTTCGTGTGGAAGGTTTGACCAAAATAAGTAATATAGGGGGAGATATGAGCGTTTTCGTGAATTTATAGACTTTAGCCGACGAGATATTAAAAAAGTCGTCGGCTAAGGTCAAAAAATTTCAAAATTTTTTGGGCGGTAAACCAAAGTTGGAGGAAAATTTTCAAAGGACTTTAGCCGACGAAAATATATGAAAAGTCGTCGGCTAAAATCGAAAAATTGTCAACCAAAATTTTTTGGCGGTCAACCAAAATTTTCAAAAGAGTTTAGCCGACGAAAATAAAGAATTTCGTCGGCTAAAGTTCTTTATATAGGAGTTGTACCGAAGATGGATGGTAAGAAGTCTATTATCTGCCAGAATTTCTTCTCGGCCTAGCTCCACCGTCAAGCCACCGGAGACCGCCACACTTGTCCCAAAAGCTTCGCCGTCGTCTCTACTTCATTGCTGGATAGGTGGTGCATCGAGTGGCGCCTCCGTGAGGGATAAATCGAGCTCCAAAACTCCGCCGGTTCTGATTCGGTGTCGATCGAATTTCTCCTTCCTCAGGTCACCATTTGGTGAGTTCTATATATGGATAAGTTGAGTTTGATTAGTACTACATTCCCATAGAATTTGGTAGCTCGATTCGGTGTGTGTGAAAAGAATCGAAGATTTGAAGTTTTTAGGGTTTAAAATTGGGGATTTTTATATTTTGATTCAATTGACTTGTTTAGGCTTAGAATTGGGCTTCGACTTCTTCTAGAAAGTTGTTCGAAATGTTGAGAGGAAGATTCTGTGAAATTTTGGTCGTGATTGGAGGTGGCCGAAAGTTTCTGCAGTTTTTTTTTCAAAAACTAGCAACTTTAGCCGACGATATTTAAATACTATATTCGTCGGCTATAGTATTTTTTAATTTTTTTTATATAGTTTAGCCGACGAATTATGGCATATTTCGTCGGCTATAGTTATTTTTTAATTTTTTATAAGGTTTAGCCGACGAAATATAGTTATTTTTTTAAATTTTTTATTAAGGTTTAGCCGACGAAATATACTATATTTCGTCGGCTATAGTTATTTTTTAATTGTTTATTACACACTTTAGCCGACGAATATCTTAATTGTTTCGTCGGCTAAAGTCTAGGAAAAAAACCGACGACATGTTTTTCGTCGGCTAACTGTGGGACTATAGCCGAACGAAAAAAAAAATTTCGTCGGCTAAAGTCATCGCCGACGACCTTTTCCCGACGAAATCTTAGCCAACGATGACTCGTCGGCTAAAATCTTAGCCGACGAATTAAGCTAACAGGCCGACGAAACTTTTTCGTCGGCTAAAGTGCTTGTCCTGGTAGTGAGGGGACTGGTTCTCCAATCCCCCTCCCTCCCTAATGCATATTTTGTTGTATGATGCTCAAACAGATCCTCCTTAGGCTTGTTAAGGCTCTCTGTGAGCCGTGGTCTGGTTGGTTAAGGTGTTAACTAACAGCTTTGAGGTCATGGGTTCAAATCTCATTGACATATGTAGGGTGTGTGAGTTATTTAATAAAAAAGTTTTAAAAAAGGCTCTCTGTGTTTCCTCCTTTGTATCTCTCAGCCTTCTGGCTTTTGCAATGGAAGTTTCTATTACCAAAAAAAAAAAGAAAAAAAAGAAATCATATCATATCTATATTATATTTGTGCTTATAATATGGAAGGACTCTAATGGATCTGAAATTGATATGGATCTAAAATATATGACAGTGGCGTACATTTATTTTTGGAGCTGTATATTTAGATCAAATTGGTACATATACTAACCTTCCTTTGCAGCTTTCTACTTTCTTGTTCATAATGCTACTTTTGAAAACCTTTTAATTAATGCTTTATACATGAATCATAGGTTCTTTCACATTTTAACTCCTAGCATGAACACAATTTTTTCCTAAATTTTAACAATTAATAGAAGATTAAAGGTTGAGTAATTTTAAATACACACCCATAATCTCTTAATACACACCATTTACTTAATACACTACTTATCTAGTTTTTCATTTCAATATTATACTAAATACACATCACAAACTACCTAAAATACCCTCAATATCTAAAACTAATAATAATATTTTATTTAATATAATTATTATATATTTACTATTTCACGACTCTCTTTACGTATTCTCTTTTATTTTCTGTTAGATTTTTTTTTATCGGGTTATAAATTTTTTCTTGATATTTTTTAATTTATAATCAAAAGAGTAATATTATATTCGAACTCCAAATCTCCAATATGACATCAATCGGCTAGAATTTGAAGAAAACAAAACTATTGAACATACATAATTTTTTCAAAGTTGAGAAACCAGTAGAAGTACAATAGCATAAAAACTAGTTTTTGGTCTGTACGATAAAAACTAAAGTTGATAAAAAAAACTAAATGAATCGGTAAATAGTACATGTAATTTATGACAGTAGTCGAAATTCAAGCGATGAATTTTGGAGAAAATGTTTTTATTTCTTTTCTTTTTATGCGTAGTAATAGCGGAGAAAAGTTAGGTTTTAGGAAAGAGGAAATTTTTTTTTCCTTAATAATTGATGGATGTTTTTATAATTAAACATACCTATAAAATCTGATGTGAAATATAAAATAATAGGGGTGTGTATTAAGAGATTAGAGATGTGTATTAAAAATTTTACAGTATAAGTATTTAAGAAGTTGTAGTCAAGAAAAACATGTAGAAGATACAATATGAAGACATACCAGGCTTAGCCATCCAGGAGGTAAAACTCCCCTTTCATTTGATGGCTGCAAATGAGTACATAAATTAAGAAATATACCAACTATAATTAGCAAAATATGGAAGATAACTCACAAAGTGGTAATCATATTGGAATACCAAGGCACAACAAGATTAATATTAGAAACTGAACAACTATAATGTCTGGGCAATCAACTCAATACTTCAATAATTGTATAACTATAATGTACAATAAGTCCACCTAAGTTGAGAATGACTAGTTTGACATCTTCTTCAATTCCAAGTTTCTTCCTCACCTATACTGTCAAGACCCACCCCAAAGTAAATCTTGTGGGGACCACCTCCAAGGAAAATTTACTGAAAAAATTCGGCATAACCTCTCTTGAAAATGGACAACCCTAACTTGAAAAAATTCAAACCACACTCCTAAAACGACACATCCAACCTCAACTCCTGGAGCCACCCGTTCCCCACAAAACAACCATCACAACAATATAATAAAACCATCTCCAAAATCCATCAAATAAATTTCCAAATGAAACAACAAACTTCAACCTTCAAATATTCCAAATTTAAATCTAAGACGTAGCACCCAACCGAACTAATATACATTATCCTCAAGGTATTCAGAGCTGCTAAACTAGAGGAAGCAAGAAAATATGCTGGTAGGTTAACATGTAACTTACTGATTACTGATGAAAGGTGGTGGAAAAATGGGTAACTATGCCTCGCCTCCGTCTAGTGCCAACCTGAACTCTGCAGACTGGGCATTTAAAACGAAGGGCTTAAGAGAAAACATTTGAAATCGTTAGAGTGAGTGGACAAAAATAAATTAATAAATGAATATATATGCATTCCCATTTTAATTTCCAAAGAAAAATATGCTGCATGTGACAGCTCAAAACTTTCTATTCATAAACTGGCAAATATATGACTAGCTCCGGCCAATCTCCAAAACTCAATAAAATACAGCCTCAGGCTAAACTATATATAAATATATATATGTGTATGTGTATGTGTATGTGTATGTGTATGTATTTACACTTGTCAGACTCTTTGTACGAATTCTATGAACAAAATAGAAAAATAGAAATTCATATAAGACTACGACGCTTGCGTCAAACGCTCACGTCGCGCCATAATGGAATTTTTCCTCATTATGACCGAAGAGGACGGGTGTTTATACATGTGGACTCCCTATATGAAAACCTATAAGAACCAAATAAGAAAGTAGTTTTCATATAGGGCTATGACGCTTGTGTCTAACACTCACGTCACGCCATAATGGAATTTTACCTCATTATGACGGACCAAGCACGTATGGCTAGGTAGCATTTATATACATACTATACTCATAAACATCCAATATACATATCCACCGAAAATCTCATTTTCGGTAACTCTCCAAAATATGAAAATTGTCAAATATCAGAGAAAACAATAAATTTCAGCAGAAGAATAACTGATCAACAATATAATGCATCGCATGTTTTTAATTAAAACAAAAGTCCACTCACAAAATAGGCCTAAGCCTGATGTCGCTCCGAGACCTTTTCTGCTCGAGTCTCCTCACGTCCTGTTCCAAATATATAATTAATTTTCCAACTAAAAATCCAATATTTACACAAAATAGGCCAAATTAAATGTGAGCCTTAACCACGCTCATCAATGCCTAGCTTCGCCATTGTTAACTCAATATGCGACAAACTTCACCGAAAAATAATGGCAACCTTAACACAACCTTCCACAGTCTACACAACATTAATCAAAAGGCCGGATTCTACCCTAATAATCCGCCAAAATTACCAAACTTTAAAATTCCCCAAACCTATCCAAAACTCCTCCAAAAATTTCAAAATTCTCATCAATAACTCCCCTTAATATAACCAACTTAAAACCATGAAAATCCCTTAAACAGTGGCGGCGGCGCCGCCTGCTCCGCCGGCAGTGGCAGCCGGAGGCCGACTCCGGCGACCTCCAATGCCTACCAAATTTTGACAGTATTTTCCTCTCAACTCCCTCTACAACTTTCCTAACTAACACAAACACAAATTTCAAGCCTAGATAGGGTAATCGAACAAAAATATCAAAAGAGCCCTAAAAATTTCAACTCCATATTTCTCTTTACCTAGCTCAAGAGAGGGTGAGACCTTTTGAGGGATTAATGCACGGGAGGAGAGCTTCCTATTGAGCCAAGTAGCTCCGACTATGGCGGCCGGAGGAGGGAGTTCCGGCAAGAGCACAGTTGGCTCCTCGGAGGACTTTCCTCCTGTTCGGGGACGTTGCAGCGTCGCTCACCAGTCCAGGACGACGGTGGAGAAGACGGCAGACTATGTTGGACCAGTGCGGCGTCTCCTCTTGACCGGACGACGGCGATGGAGCTCGGGGAGTCTCCGGCAGTGCAATGAGGAAAAGAGAAGGTCGGGAAGAAGAAGAGAAGGAAGAGAGGAGAGAAATGGTTTGGGCCTCCCCAAACCGGTCCAACACCAATATACCCACACCAATAAAAAAAAAACCCAACTCCAAAAATAACACCACAAACTAATACCCCAATAAAAATTATCTTTTACTAGCTAAAATTTACCATTTTTACCGTCGTCACATTTTTCTCCTACGAATAATTCTCCGAAATAATCGTCCCCTAAAAACCCTCTAGGGATCGATTAAACTATAACCTCATTGACGAAGACGGTAAAATTCTTATTATTACTAAGCACTACCAGGACAAGCACTTTAGCCGATGAAAAAGTTTCGTCGGCCTGTTAGCTTAATTCGTCGGCTAAGATCTTAGCCGACGAGCCTTCGTCGGCTATGGTTTCGTCGGGAAAGAGTCGTCGGCGATGATTTTAGCTAACGACACTAGAAGACGTCGTCGGCTATTGTCCCAGAATTTAACCGACGAATATCTTAAATGTTTCGTCGACCATAGTCTGAGACTTTAGCCGACGAAACATTTAAGATATTCGTCGGCTAAAATATGTAATAAAAAAATTAGAAAAATAACTATAGCTGACAAAATATAGTCTGTTTCGTCGGCTTTAGAAGGATTTAGCCGACGAAACATGCCATAATTCACCGGCTAAATCTTATATAAAAAATTTAAAAATACTATAGCCGACGAATATCTTACATGTTTCGTCGGCTATAAGTCCATTCCAGTAAAAAAAAAAACCCGAAATTTCTAAATTACCATTTTAAGCAACCTGCAAAATACACCAAAACAATTCCATATAACCAACAACAAGCACATAAAACTATATAATTGATCAACTACACAAAATTGAAGTTGTTTCCTACTAAAGTTAGCAACTTTCTGAACAAAACCACCCTAATCACACAAAATCATCTCAATTTTGAAGAAAAAAAAATAGCCAAAATCTAAACCCTATATGCACAAAATTATCTCAAAAATACAAATTAATATATTCAAACATAAAAGGGGATAAGTAAAACCCTAGAAATTGAGAAACCTGGAAAAGCGCTTTTGTGAGAAGCGGATTTTGGATGAGGATCTGCCTCGCTTGCTGCTGGTTCTGTTCTATCAGACTCTGTGTTTCACAAAACGAAGCAATTGAAACACCAACATTACTCCAATTGGGAATTTTCAATTTCGTGAAGCAAGATTAAGTAATAGAAGTAAATTCGAGAGAGGGTTATATACCTTCATTTGAGACATGATTTCGTAGAGCTGGTTCTTCGACATTCCCGCTATATTTGCCGGTAGGCTGTCGCCGGAGGTTTGACGGTTGCTAGAGGTTCCCCAGATGATTCGGACCTTTGGCCTTTCGAACCCTTCGTCGATCTAAAATTATTATGGCATAGATTCGAACCACCATTTGTCAGGTAAAAGCTGATAGGATATAATCCAATGTCAAATAGACCAAGCCAAGAAAAACATGAACAACCACAGTCAAAACAACCAAGGAAATGAACTTTTTGTTATTTCCAGTGGCATTCCATATCCATTGCAATTATATATCACACACTTATCCTTCTCTACTCCTCATGAAAGGGATATGTAGTCAAAAGAAATAGCCAGCAAAAACTGGTGACATTATCACAATCCTGTTTAAAATATTAATTTGAATCAAGGCTGAGGAAGAAAAGAGTTACCTTTTGATGGGTGGAAGTGAAAACGAAGATGAGGAAGATAGTGAGGACGGTGAAGAGGAGGGATCGGGGCTGGAGCAGAACGGAGATGGCTCGAGGAGGGCTCAAGGAGGCGGTGGTGGGTTTTTTAGGGTTTTTTGGACCGCTGTGGAGGCTGTCAAGCGCTGGGTTTAATTATATACCCTATACCTTTAGCCGACGAAATTTTTATTTCGTCGGCTAAAGTAATGAAATTCGTCGGCTATAGTACTTTTTATTTAATATTTTCAATTTATTTGTTTCATTTTATTTTATTAACTATAGCCGACGAATTTTCAATAATGTCGTCGGCTATAGTACTTTTTATACAGTCGGCACATTGTGATTGTGATGATCAAACTTGAAAAACGAAAATCCGACCGTCAGATCTAACCATCATGATAAAATACATGTATGGGAAAAAATTCAACTTGATCTGACAAGGTTAAGGGCTCGATCCGGACGGTCAATCCCGTAAGTCAAACCCCTAAACGCACGAAAAAGGTTATTGGACCGTCTAAATTATGTATTTTGGCCAGACCTTCAACTGAAAATAGTTTCAAATCGATGAGACGCAACAAGTCGTATATTAGGGTATTCGTCGGCTAAGGTTTAGGGTTTAGCCGACGAAATATTAGGGTATTTGTCGGCTAAACTTTTATATAGACGTCGGCTAAAGTTCACAGACTATAGCCGACGAAAAAATTTCTTTAGCCGACGAAATTAAAATTTCGTCGACTACAGTTGACCATAGCCGACAAAAATTTAAATTAGCCGACGAAGAAAAATTTCGTCGGCCTATGTGGACTTTAGCCGACGAAAAAATAATTTGTCGGCCTGGTTTTTTATTTTTGTCGGCTAAAGACTTTCTTCTGGTAGTGAAGCTAGTAAATAAGGTAAAAATTTAAAGGTCGGGATGTGACATATACCCTGGAAAACAGTGAACAACTATACATTCAACTCAGGGAAGAGCCACAAAGAGAAAGGCAAAAAAGACAGGGAAGAGCCACAGTCTTCGAGATTGTACAAAAACAACATACTTGGGCAGTATCCTCAGAGATAGATGAAGAACTCACAGTCAAAAATCAGAATAATCTTCTGCTATCTATATTCAAAACAAGGATAATTACCACAGAAAAGATCAAATTTGAAGATGAAACCCGTATGATTTGGGCAGTATCCTCAGAGATAGATGAAGAACTCACAGTCAAAAATCAGAATAATCTTCTACTATCTACATTCAAAACAAGGATAATTACCACAGAAAAGATCAGATTTGAAGATGAAACCCGTATGATATCAAATCAATACCATGAGAGGAAAATACAACCATGTATTAGCAGATTTAAAGCTCTGATAAATAGAAATCAGTTCGAGTACATGATTGCCCATTATTGAAGTACGATTGAGTAACCCAATATCGTCGATCAGCTGGAGTACCTACGAGGGATTTCAACACATAGCAACACCTAATCAAAAACCCTAAAAACACAATTGAGACGAAATTTGATCATGCGAGGGATCAACACATACACCCATATCGAAGCATAAGGTACGTAGTTCGCCCTCGAGGCTCAAAGAATAGAATAAGAGGAGAATATATGGTGGAGGGATTATGGGCTTCAAGAGGTCCCCCAGAAGGTCAAGAAGAGGACGTTCGGAGCTTGTAAGGCACTGATATGTTAGAGGAACAGACTAAGGTTCAAGGGTTCAAGTGAGTAGGTGTGCATTGATGAGTCTTGCTCTCCTTCTGAAGGCGGTGTGCATGGGGAGCCCCCTCTATGTAGGGTGGTTCTTGGAAATGCTAGAATAAGTTGAGTTTCTCTCAACAAGTCAAACTTTTAATTTTGTTAATTTTGTTGATGTGGTTTGTGTTCGTAGGATTTCTCTAAGGATCTAAGTGAGAAGCTGAGTAAGTACTGACGATGTGAGAGCTTGAATATCTATGGTAATTTCGCTTATCACATAGTATGTTTCTTCTTTGATTTTAGTATTTTACCAAATGAACAATGAATTCCTAATTGATCTTTAGTATATGTATAATTTATTGGACTAATTGTATGTGTGTGTGCGCCCGCGCACCGTCCATGCGGGTGTCTCTGTGTGTGTGTGTTAGATTGATGACGTGTACATTCAGTTCAAGGAGGGAAGAACATGCTATCGCTGTGCTCCAGAATCTCACCAGCTTGCAGCTCTAATGCATTGTAGACATACGAGTATTACAAGTACAAATGCATGTTGAATTTGAAATTTAGGATGCCTTTACTGGCTGTTACCTCATTCTTTTATTTAATCTGAGTTCAATTTTGAACCATTAGCTGCCCTTTTTGTTTTGTGTATGAACCAGGCTATATAAAAAGAGACCTTTTGTCTTTGTACATGGTCATTTCCGGTGAGTATTTGAGAATATTATAACATGAGTACTACACCTCAGATGAGAAGGACTGAAGCAGCTTCTTTGTATTATGTTCTCTTAAACCATTTTTTTTTTGCTAAATTGAATTTTTGTATCAAGAATATTATGCTCTTTACAACGTTATCAAGAAAATTGGATGTGGGAGATAATGAACTCATCTATTTAGTTCTAATTCCTGGTTTAATTTTTCAGTTCTCTTAAAATGTTAGCTTTTGTCAGTGAAAATGAGGATATCTGATCCTAAAAGATCATGTTATTTCATATATATGAATGAACAATTGAAAAACACTTTCGCGCTTCGCGCAGGAAGGCTAGTAGATTATTGAAGTGTTTTATATAATTTGAGACTTGAGGTAAGGCTTTATTCCCCATTAGGTCTATAATTCGAACTATCTCAGATCATTTTTTTTTATATCAGATCAATACTAAATGATTGGGCCAATATTTGGTAAAATCGCTTATCTGGACCCTCTTTCAGTGAGGCCCAATCAAAAGTTAACCCAATTTAGCTAGGTCAAAAACTGCCACTGGTTTCCCTTTGCCCTATCAACGCTTGGCTCTCTGGCCGCATCATGTTTCTTGTTCTTCCTTTTTCGCAGTACGTACGCTCATTCTGGAGGTCTGGATTTTTTTCTTATTTTGTAATATTTTGATTGCATGATGTTCTCTTCTTCCTCTCTTCCATTCTCTACGCTCTCTCTCTCTGCTCTGCTCTCTTTCGCCTCCGAGAACGGGAAAAGAGGTATTTGGGGACTGTTAGGAATCAGCTTCCGGCGCTGGACGAGCAGTACTTTCTGGAGCCGGAGGCGGCGTCGGAGGTGTTGTACCGGCGGGTCACACCAGAGGAGATTTCATAGCGGAGCAAGGTGTGGACTGGGCGGTGGGTACGCGGCGTTGTGTTTTGAGAGTATTGTGAGAAATCCGGTTAAGAAGGCGAGGGTTGAGATTAGTCTTAGTGGGTTGGTCCGGTGGGGGAGACGCGTTTGGTGGTGGATTTGGGAAAGGAAGAGGATTGGAGGCATTGGAAAGGGTGAATAAATCTGAGTGGGACGAGGATTATGTAATGTCTAATTCAGGGAAAGGCCACAGCAAGGCGCATCCAGTGTTTCCTAGTTGGATTAATTACATCAAGAAGAGGAATGTTAATATGCACATCTTTGAACATCTCCAGAATATCCATCATATGCTCGTACATATTCTCTGGAAGTAGACGTTTCAAATGTCTTTAGCTGTAAAAATTACTTTTCCTTGAACAGACTCCTTCGGGATTGAAACAGCACTGCGATCCGGAGGTGTGTCAGCTTCATGTTCTTCTTCTTGCACGTTTTCCTCATTGATGCCCACCTTATTATCAATTTTTCTTCCACTCCTCAGGGTGGTAACCGAGTTTATATGCTACCTGGATTGATCTCAGTTTGACTTGGAAATTTCCCATGCTCTTGTTCACTCAATTTTGTAGCTAGCTGTCCCACTTGTGTGTTTCAAGCTTTGAAATAGAAGCTCCTTGGCTGTTCACTTTGTTTGCAAGAGTATCCACTGAATTTTTCAGTCCTCCCGGAGGACCACGTGGCGTTGCCTAATGGTCCTCTTCACCTATAAAATGTTGACATGTGACACTTTTTTGACAACTCAGAAGAAGGTGAAAAACGCTAGAGTAAAACCAGTCAAGGTCAGGAAAAAAGAAAAGAAATCAAACTCCTGTTAAGTATCGTTAAAGAATAACAGCGTTCTCTCATCAGAAGATAAACCCTAAAACATATATTGTTGCTACCTTTATTGTTGCTATCTCATTAGTCATCAATCTTGTCAGTTTCTACAAAGACCGCAACTTGTCTCCAGCAAAGACTTCAACTTGTCTCCAACAAGAGTTGTGCAATATGGCAGACAATGATTGTAATCAAGGTAAACAAACATCTTCCTCTCTTCTTATTTTTTTTCTTTTTGCGAATCTGGTTGATTTTTTATTGAACTTGAATAACTGATATATTAAGTGAGAGATAGGTTACAATATTCTGCAATATGCACTACTAGTAATCATCACTTATATATACGATATGTGGTTGAGCAATTACTTTATTTTATGACACAGTATATATATTTCTTTATGTATACGTTGTATATATACACAGTGATTGACATAGAGGACGATGAGGAAGATATCATGACATCTAATTTGGAGAAACATCCGATGATTGTGAATCGTCAAGCTAGTAATGATGAAAATTTGTTTGGAGTAACGGTGAATAGCGAGGAAGAAGCATACAACCTCTACTGTGAGTATGGTGTCAGAATAGGGTTTAGTGTTCGGATAGACAAGAGGAGGAAAACCAACAATGTTGTCAGGCAAGTAAATTATTGTTGTTCCAAAGAAGGTTTTAAACTAGACAGTGACCCTTCAGAAGTGAACAAGACTCACAGACTTGAAACTAGAATTGGTTGCCCAGCGAAAATTCGATTCGGATTGCAAGAGAATAATTTATGGAAAGTGACTCTCTTTGTTCCTGAACACAACCACAGACTTGCAGACCCAGAAGAAAGACAGTATTTGCGCTCTAATCGAAAACTATTAGTAGCTCATAAGGGGGTGATTAGATCAATGAAAAGCGCAGGCATGAGTACTTGCAATACTTATTCATATTTAGCAGAAGAAGTCGGGGGATCTCAAAATGTTGGATTTACAAAGACCGATTGTTATAATTTTGTAAGCAGAGAGAGAATGGAGATGCTTGAAGCAGGGGACGCTCAGAGCTTGATAAACTTATTCAAGAAAAGCAAATTGAAGATCCCATGTTTTTCTACACCGTGCAAGTTGATCAAGAGAATTGGATGACAAACTTTTTTTGAGATATGGAAAGTCGAAAACTGACTTTGAATGCTTTGGCGACGTAGTAGTATTTGATACTACTACTTACAGAACCAATAAATATAACATGATTTGTGCACCTTTCGTTGGCGTTAACCAACATTGGAAAAATGTTTTGTTTGGTTGTGCCTTCTTGCTAGATGAAACGACTTCTTCATTTATTTGGTTATTTGAGACATTCTTAGAAGCGATGGATGGTAAAAGACCGAAGACTATTTTCACTGATCGATGTCAGGCAATGGCAAATGCAATCGAGAAGGTTTTTCCACAATCACGTCACCGGTTATGTTTGTGACACATAACGAAGAATGCAGCACATAACTTGAATTGCCTTTATAAGAACCCTGATTTTGGTGAGCTTTTCAAGAAGTTTCTTTTCGGACGTGTGACAGAATATGAATTCGAGTCTACTTGGACTGAAATAATGGAGAAGTTCGTCTTTACAAAGAAAGAGAAGACATGGCTCAAGACACTTTATGATCTTCGTGAAAAATGGTGTGCACTATTTAGTAATGATACATTCTCTGCAGGAATATTATCTACTCAGAGAAGTGAGAGCACAAATAATGTGTTCACCTACATGTCTACTAAGACAATGAGTCTTACTGAATTCGTGCATCATTATGACAAATAGACAGAACAAATGCTTTCAGCTGAACTGGAAGAGACTTTTCGATGCAATAACGGAATACCTTCAAGTTCTGCAAAGAGTAGTGGAATTAAGAAGCAAGCTGGTATGGTCTACACCCGAAAAATTTTCAATTTATTTGAGTCTGAGTTTATTGCTAGCTTGGCAGTGAAGATGGAGGAAGTTGGATGTGATGGGACATTGCGGAAATTTGAACTTAATGAGGAGGGCCACAAAAGAGTGTACATTGTCCAATTTGATTCTTCGAATCTGACCATCACTTGTAGTTGTCAGATGTATGAATCTATGGGTTGGTTATGTCGTCATGCTTTGAGGGTGTCAAATGTGAAAAATGTTACTCAAATCCCAGCACAATATATACTGAAGAGATGGACAAAAGATGCAAACAATGTAGAACTGCAAGTCAAGGAGAAATCCACTGTGACATTGCGTAGGAATTCTTTAATGCGGAAAGCTTATGGTATAATCAGTAAGGGAGCAGAGTCCACTACTGGTAGCGAAATTGCATTACAGAAGTTGACAGAAGCAGAAGAGTTAATTGAAAAGAATATGAAGAAGCTATCTATGAGGGATTCAGGTGTCAATACTTCTAGTTCTGGTGGTAACAAGAATCAACCTCTATCTGATGAACCACCAGTACTAAATCCAGCAGGAGTGTGACCGAAAGGCATGAGTAATAAAAGAATGAAATCTGAAATGGAGAAGAAACAAAACAAAAAAGCACCGAAAGGTCGAGGTTCTGGTAAGGACTAGCATTGTAACTTTGTAAGCATGTATGGTAATACTTGTTGATTATATCATTATTTCTTTTGTATTTATACTATATGTTGTTATTTACTTGTGAAGGAAAAATGAAGCCACCAAGCAGTGAAGGACCCTCACATGCGTCAGTACCTGTAGTCAATAACTCTAGCTTGCTTAACTCATTTGTTGCAACGAGTGCTACATATCCAACTAACCAGGTACAACTTTCTTTAAATGGTTATTTTAATACAATTATTTTCAAGCAATTGAGTTATGAAGTAGTTGTTAATAATTTGCAGCAATTTCCAACTATGAGCTTCCCAGTATCTGATGTCTATGCTCCATACACTCTATATAATCAGGTAAGTTAGATTATAGTCAACATCAAATTGAATGTTATCTATTTTAATCTATTTCACTTCTTTTGAATCTAACCTTATACATATTGTTTATTTAATGTATATTTTAGAATCCTGCTTCTGTGTTGCCATTTTCTCAACTAAATTTACCATATGGAAATATGCATCAAGGGGGCAACTATATCACACAATTGAATCAGGTATAGGTCATACATTTGCTTAATATATTTCTTAGTACATACTGTAGTTATTTATTAATAACAAATATACTCTTTGTGATGCAGAATCCTTTATCTGATAGATGAAAGGAAGATTTATGGATATGATATGCCTATGAAACTAAAGGGAGAATACGCTTTATCTGGAGAAAGCAACCAACTAGCTTGGGAAATACTCTATTTGAATAATGAATACATTTTGGAATGTTATGTTATACATAATCAGAGTTTTGTTATGTCAAAGACACATATGTTTGATGCTTGAATGACTTGAAGACTTTAGAATGAGTGTTTGGAATTCTGGTATCGTTATTACTGAAATGTTAAAGATGCATGATGCTTGAATGACTTGAAGACATTAGAATGAGTGTTTGGAATTCTGGTATCGTTATTACTGAAATGTTAATGATGCATATTGTTGTTGGTGTTTCAATGACTTTGGAATAGTTGGAATTGGTGATGACCATTACATGGTCGAGTGAAGAAGCCAATGTAAGAGATCATTTCCAACATATAAAAAATTTACTGGATTCAGGACACAAATTTGAAAAGATTTTTTTTATCATAAATCAAAAATAGATAAAAAGAGGGGGACATAAAACCTTACCTCTTGATATAATACAAGCCTCAAAAGAGAACTATATGCAGACCAAATACAACTAACAAGAGTTTCGGTAAAATGAAACTTATGAACCTAAAGACCAAAATATAGCACTACCTCATCTGTAAACTCAGCAAACACTAGACACAGTGTCATAATCAAATGATAACCAATTTGAATGTAGCACTAAACTTTCATGCATCCTGCAAACCAACTATATAGTTCTTTCTAGAAGGATCATCCAAATATTTGTGGTTTAGTTACTTGCCATCTTGGTATTTCTCAACATAACCCATATTTGACAAAATGGCCAAGTAAATGACTTATCCAAAATGAAGTATTATGTGTGACCTTGCTGGTCAAGGGTTGATAACAGTGTGGATGCTAAATCATACATTGGACTTTGACATGAAAAGGATAACAAAACAACATCAACAAACAGTAAAATCTCACAAACTGCAAAATTCAATCCAACAAAGCTTTTATTGGAATTCACATCAACAAACACTAAAACCTCAAACTTCAAATTCTAAATCCACAAAGCTTTTACTAGAATTCACACTGTTATGCTCATGTACCATTCACACTATTGCTCATGTATCAAAATCGTCAAATACTCACCTCTGTCATAGTCAGCTCGATTGCTCGGTTTGTGCGGATTTCGTTTCCCAAATTCTCTTTCCACTTCCTTGCTGAATATGGCAAGCATCTTTTCTTCTTCTTCAACAAACCTCAAACAATCATTCAATTCTCTAACCAAAATCAACAAAAACTAGCAAGATCCAAAGAACAAGAAAAACAATTAGGAAATGAGAAGAGAGAAGAAACCTGAGAGCCCAAGAAGATGATTTTCTGACGGATAAGCATGTTGGTGGTGTCGAGCTCTTCGAATCTGGGAGACGCGTGGAGAACTGAAAATCCCAATTGGTAGACAAAATGGGTCTTGTGGGCGACGACGAGACTTCAATTGAACCCACTAGCTTCTTGTGCTTCTGTTACAAGTCTACAACCGATGAATTTCATTCTAGAAAGAACACAAAGAGAAAGGCAGACAGAGAGAGGATGAATAAATTTCAGGATTTATAGTTTTTTGATAGTATGTATCACTTAACAGCAATAGTTAACGGGATTGTTTTACTGCAGTTGAAAACATAATGAATTCACATTCTTCTGAGTTGTCAAAAAAGTGCCATATGTCAACATTTTATAGGTGAGGAGGACCATTAGGCAATGCCACGTGGTCCTCCGGGAGGACTAAAAAAATTTCTCCTGTGTTAGACAAGTATTGAGATGGATAGCTTATGCAAATACGAGGTCGTTCCAACTAGGGATAGATAACTAATGATTAATTTTAACTAATTGGCCAAATTACTTTAATGACTAACAAGAAAACAAGAAGGTATTTTTGTGATTTTTGTAAACAATAAGAAAAGAGTAAAACAAGCAAATTGAGAATGTCACACAAGATAATTGAGAAGATGTTTTAAAGGGTTTTGAAAACAATAATGAACAAACGCTAGGGCTTCAAACTTCACCGTCACAATCCTATTCGAGTTCCTAGTCTTCTGATTACTAACTACTAAACCGGTGTTGAAGAATCCATCATATAAGCCTTATGTCAGAGTACTTATACGCATAATACGCATAAGTTCTCCAAAGCATGAATATTATCTTATGGCAGAGTATAATATCCAACTATTCTCAGAAGTATGGCATCTACTCTCTAAAGGTCAATGAAGTTCGATGAGAACAAAAAGACTCACACAAACCAATAAACATGGCATCTGTTTAAACAATCTATGGTTTTTAATCACAAGAAGCATTCAAGATTTAGCATGGGCATCTACCTAGCTACTCTTGCATCAGATAGCTTAAAACAAAACCCTTAAGGTCACGAGTCTCTAGTATTTTGAAATAATTAAGCAACAATTCTTATGAAGATTAAAAACTCAACACCAATCCAATAATCTAGTAATCATCCAACTAAAAACATCGAATATTCATGCTAAGGATCCATCATGGCCCTAACAAAAGATCTAGCTACTAAGAGTCATAGCAAACACGATGATAACAATGGAAAACAGAAAAAGACTAAAAGGGAAAAGGGAAAAGGGATGAAAGGTTGGTGATGATGGTTGCCTCCAAGTCTCCTTTCCAGGAAGCTCCTTCTTTGTGAAATTCGTGTTCCTTATTTAGGGGAGATGTCATGCTCATCTTTGGGTTCAAGTTTCCTTGTAAGACTTGGAATCAAACTCTTGATATATATGAAACTTGTAGAAATATCACTAGGAATACATGTAGTCTTTGCATCCTCGTCTGAATTAACTTCCTTGAAGCATAAGGATTGGAGATCTTGTGCTACGGAACTTGAGTTCTCCATATATATATATATATATATATAGGCCGGATCATGAGAGGACGTCCACACAACTCTTAAAGTGTAGACGTCCCTTCGTTCTCCACCGTCCGACACCGATGACGGCGCTCCTCCACCCGATCGGACACTAGAGGTATCCCCAATGACTTTCTCTTGCCGGCGAGTCCGCCGAATACTAGTTCGCAGCCGAGATCAATTTTGTCTGAAATTTTGGGTGGAGGTTGCTGCCCAGACCTTCAAATCGATCTCCATGGCCTTTATCTTCATCGGGGATGCCTCTGGTGTCCGCTTGGGTGGAGGAGCACCGTCGTCGGCGCGAACGGTGGAGAACGGAGGGATGTCCGCATTTTAAGGGTTGTGCGAACGTCCGTTCCTGATCAGCCCTGACCTGTATATATATATGTGTGTGTGTGTGTGTGTGTGTGTAGTCTTCCTCAGGTAAGGATGTCTTTATTTATTCTTATAGTGCGGATTTTCACTTTAGACTCACTTTTCGATTGAATTTTCACATCTCCACCGTATAGTCTTTTGATACTAATGTATAAATCATCTCTATAAAATTTCAGCCAATCTGGTTATCATTAAGGCACTCAAAACTGTGTTTTTCTGTTATAAACATGAACGGTTCAAGTTCAACAAAATTATATTCATCCATTGGTTTAATCGAATTTGAGTGCCTTAATGATAACCAAATTTGCTGAAATTTTGCAGAGATGATCTATACATTAATATCTAAAGACTAGACGGTGGAGATGTGAAAATTCAATTGAAAGTGAGTCTAAAGTAGAAATCCGCACCGTAAGAATAAATAAGGACCTCCTTAGCCAAGAAAGCCTATATATATATATATATATATATATATATATATATGATGCGAGAAGCATGAACAAGATAGTAGGCGGCTCCGTCAAGCGTCGAAACCAATGGAGATAACATTGAAATCCACCAACGGCAGCCTTGAATCCACAAGACTAGGGTTTCTCAAATCCACGAGAAGTTTCTAGAATCCACCAGGAATTTGAGAAAACCCAAAAACTTTTATTTAGATGAAAAGATTGCCCTAATACAAAGCATGATAGAGCCTATATAATATATAGGCATCCATACTAAGAATTACAATCATAATCTAACATTGAAACCTAAGAATTCAAATTAAAAAGGAAACAAATAACCCTAAATCGGCTCTCAAGATTGCTTTCTTGAATGACATATGAACAATTTACTTGTGGCTGCAAGGTTTCTTCAATGTGGATAATCATGTCAAAACAAGCTCTTTCTTCTTTAACCTCTTGATCATCATGGTTGGTTTCTTGTGAGATTTCTTTCGCTAAAGGCTTGATTTTAATCTTGCACGACTCCCAACTAATTAAATAGGTATTGTCTTTGCAATAACCACCATTGACGCTTTCATGCCATGGTCTTCTGAAAAGCACATCAGTGTCGTCCATGTCAATCACATGACAAGTAACATCATTGTTATAAAATTCTCCTATATAGATGAGAACTTTACAAACCTTTGTTACATGTGCATGACCATCAATCCAATATGGATCGCTCAACTTCACTGTGGGTAATTGAAGGTAATCAACAACCTTACTTGCTACAAAATTCTCTTGCAGGTTGTTGTCAATTATTACCGACCATATATACCTTGCCTTTGATGAAACATGTTGTTCGAAAGTCATCGTAATCTGGCGATGTGAATACCCAACGTTCCATGCTAGCTTCTTCTTCTTCTTCTTCTTTGTCTACTACGCCCGCTCTGATACCAAATGATGCGGGAAGCGTGAACACGATAGTAGGTGGCTCCGTCAAACGTCGAAACCAATGGAGATAACGTTGGAATCCACCAATGTTAGCCTTGAATCCACAAGACTATGGTTTCTTGAATCCACGAGAAGTTTCTGGAATCCACCAGGAATTTGAGAAAACTCAAAAGTTTTATTAAGATGAAAAGATTGCCCTAATACAAAGCATGATGGAGCTTATATATACATCCATACTAAGAATTACAATCATAATCTAACATTGAAACCTAAGAATCCAAATTAAAAAGGAAACAAATAACCCTAAATAAAAGAATCCTAAAAAGAAAATAATACCCTAAAAATACTAAATCGCAGATCGGACAGTTAAGACGATATCTTTTGGCTTAAATCTGAAAAGGGCTCACTTAAGTGAGTCTTGTAGATCTCGTCGTTCCCATTTCGAAAAGGTATCATGCGTCCCAAACGGATGTTCTGGCAAAAGTAACTCCAAATCAGATTTGACAGATTTTGCACGGCAAACCCAAAAAGTCCAAAACAACATCTTCTGGAATATTCCAGCAGCTAGCAACCTCATGATACGAGAATTACTAATCTTCAAATCATTCTTTTTGATTATTTGTTACTTTATTTTTTTCTGTCTAAATTTGGCTCGTTCTCGTTCTACATCAATACATCAATATATATATATATATATATATATATATATATATATATATATTAGGCAGAGCTATTCCTGGGAAGGTCTGCAATGCCCAATTGGTTGTCCGGCCCCTAATGGATTAGTTCTTGAATCAAAATAAAAGTAAAAAAATTGTTTATTATGATACAATTAGTTTATTATGATACAATTATATGCATGTTAAGACTGAAGAAATTGGTGGTTAACGAGAGGACTATATTGATCTTTCCAACAAGACTAGAGAAACATTGTTCTTTCCGACAAGACAGAGGACTACATTATTAACGAGTTGGTTACAAAGTACAGTTTCACATGGACTTGGATATCAGCTGATATACGGTATTCTGAATACCCAATATATACTCCTAACAGGATTCTATAGGATTTCTCAGTTCATTCCCTTTGAGGATTTGGTTTTCCCATTCAGTTTTCTGATGAGAAACGGATGAGACAGCATGCACTTGCTATAAAAGAGGACGAAGGGCATACAACAACCAAAATAAACGTAGTTTGGATCTCCTGGCCTTTCTAAAAGAGTACGTACTATTTAGCTCTTTTGACGACTGGTCGACCTAGAAAAAAAAGTATATTTGGAGATGGTGAGGTGCAACGAAATTCGGAGGCAACTGATGGATCTACCTATGGATATGTTGGTGGACATCCTTTTGAGGCTGCCGGTAGAATCACTGCGTCACATCAGACGTGTGTGCAAGACCTTGTTAAACACAATTGACAGCCTCTCTTTCATCAGGCAACACACACTTTTACTCATTGCAGGCAACAACCATGTTGTTCATCGAGTACCTCAACTTATGTGCCTTGCTCAAACTCATCCTCCTTCCGATGGAGAAGAGATTACTATATTTGCGACTTTGCAATCACTGAGATATGATGGCGGCACCGCCCTGACAAAAGGCGAATTCACATATTCGACATCAAGCCCTTCCCCGGCAAACTACATGATAAATTTTGTTTTCTACAACTTGTTTTGCATGGACTGGGAAGATGGACATTGCTTGTTGATCAATCCTCTTCTTAAACAAGTTCTAACTCTCCCAACTGATAACATCCGACAACTTACAAAATATGGTCTGAATTGTGAAGTGTACTTTTGGTATGGTATGGGATTTGATGATATAACCAACACCTACAAAATTGTTCGTGTTTCTAGGTTTGCCAATAAGGAAAACTATCGTGATATTCGCGGCAGGTTAGTGCATATTCTAGTATTGGGCACCAACTCCTGGAGAGAAATACCATCCCTTCCTCCCTCTGGTTTACCTCGCTTGTATGCTGTTTGTGCACACGGAGATATGCATTGGCTGATTAGAAGAATGACAGGAGGTGTAATAAAAGGACATATAATTTCTTTCGACTTCAAAACAGAAGAGTTTCACTGGACTCCTACCCCTCCCACATTGCAAAGGTCGAACATGAACTCCACCTCGCACTTGCTTACTTTAAGAGGATCCATGGCCATTGTGGAGACGTTTCCATTAGCAGAAGGAGGTATGAAGGTTGAGATATGGGTGATGAAAAATTATGCAAAAAAAGAATGGGCCAGAGAATACAGCATAAATGTCGACATGCGTCCTGAGCATGAGTTGAACTATGGGACTTGTGGTGAATGGGAGCATGGCATATTTTTCAATGATCATTACATTTTCTGTTTAAAGTCTGAGAATATGACTAGATTGTTTTTGGATCTTAGAAGTGATTCCGTCAATACTGCGATATGCCCACTTGAGAATGAGTTGCTTGTAAACATCAAGAGCTATACTGGGAGCTTGATTTCCTTAAAAGATTTTGGTACTTCTGGTTTCAGTAGTACTGATGAGCCTAGCTCATGATGAACTGATTACTTGACTAAAAGCCCTGCACAAGGATATATAGCTGGATGAAACTGAAGTTTATATGTATGGTTGTGTTCATTCTTGTTTTTTTTTTTTTAATAGAAGTTCAAGTTGTGTTCATTCTTGTAACAGTAGTATATAGTACTATGTGGTAAGATGTTTAATGACTCATGGGTTGAGATTTACAACACGAATCTTGAAACCTATGTAAAAATATTGGTGGAACTTAATTGCATGTTATCCACCTTTCTTTTTTTTTCTTTTTTCTTTTTTTGGCAAAGAGGGGTGTAAACAAAAAAGGGGCGTAAAGGTGCTTTTGCTGAAATTGGGAATGCAGCAGACCGGGTTGGGGGGACGGGATTTCTTCTTCACCAAAATTTCCTAGATTGGTGATTTGTTTTCTAAAACAAAACAGGCAAAGTGAAGTTTTCTCATTGCCATAATTTCAATTTTCAACAAATCCAGATCCATATGATATATACATAAGCCTTTGAGAGAGTAGAGATTTTTGAACATAGAAATGGCTTTCGATGTGTTGCCCGTGTTACTCATTTGCATCTGTGCATCAGGGATCAAGTGGTGTTTGTGAGGTGACAAGGTTGAGCGTATTTGTTACACATGATTCTCTTAGCTGAGCTTAATTTCTACAAGAATCCCGAACTGCTTTAACTTGACTTATGCTACACTAAGCCTAACTCATGTTTGTAGGTCTAAGGAAGATAACAGCAAACCCAGATGAACAAACTAACTAATAGAGATTGAAGGAAATAAGGAAATAAACTAGGTAAAAAGATTCATATTTCATTCAAAACCCAAAATGGGAATACAACAGCCAACTTATACCAGAATGGAACTGCAGGTTACAACTTGTGAAGACAGCCACGTGTCGGTAACGACAGTGATAAGAGATTGGGCCTGTTACTGGACTTGTAGGATGGGCTAGGTTACAGAAGTGATCCTAACAATCCTCCCCCCTTAAAGAAGGCATGCCCTCATGCCTTGCAACGGACACTGAAGCTGCAGGTGTGATCAAAAGTCTGGGGATAAGAACAGCCCGTGAGGAGCAACTTCTTGTGAATAGAAAGAGCATGTGTCGCAGTGAATACACAAAGCTGTTCTCTGTAGGTCTGACCCAGCCACCAAAATGCTGCTATTAGAAAACTGTAGAACCTCATTTTTAGCCCACATCCGTCAGAGTTTGGTTTGTCAGAAATATACTCTACCATCTGCCAGTTAGAGTCGTCAGCATACTCACCCTTAGTATGATCCTCAACATGTACTTGAACACTCAAACAAGAAAATTCTGAATTGAGTTGGAGAAATTCATCAAACTCATCAACAGAAAACCTCCCAGGGTGTTTGATCAGTTCAGTTTGGCAAGGGAAACGAAAGACAACCACTTCAGCTAGATAAAGGTTACTTGCAAGAACTTCTCTGACCCCATAATCTGTCAACAGTATAGACTTGGAGAAAACAACAATCACCTCTGGCACTACTACTCTTGAGCATTCCAGGATAATATAAACAAAATTGGGAATAGAAGCGAGTAGTTCTAAAGAAGAAATACCTGCTGACAATGGTACCCCAAAACAACTGAGATTGCTCCAACTAGTAGAACACTTCGAGCATAGGATACAAACTGGAACAGGTACATGAGCTTGTTGTAAAACTCCATTTCCAGTGATTTTGCGAGGGACACCACCTTATAATATCCATTCTTAAATTCCTGCACAATGTTAAACCATGCCATTTGATCCTTGTTGATTCAAGTGGAGGATAATATGCCATCTTGCTGCACTTTCGCAACATATTGTGTTGTAGAAGTGAACATGACATCGGACATGTAACATCTCCCAAATTTTAGTTCTATAAAATAACTGAAGTCATGTGTCAGGTTTCCCCATGTATACCAAAATTGGTCTTTAACAGCAAGTGTACGCCCCATCTCAGAATAATCACCAACTTGAAAGTATATCTAGTAACAAATCAAGACATGACGAAGATCCATGAGCAATTTACCACACGCAACGGTCAATATTACATGTCTTCGTGCACCCGGTAATTTTTGAATAAAAGCAACAGAGTGAGGAGCACTATTCCTAGACTCATCACCAATAATACCATATGGAGCAGCATAGACCATATCACATGACCAGCAAACAACAACCATAGCCTTCGCATGTAGATAAAGAGAACAGTAAGCACATAAAAATGCAAACTGTGAATAATCATCAGTCAAAGCCTCGAATTCAATAATATGAGGAGACAAGTGCCCTTCAAGCTTGAGTGGAAGTGCAGTTACCGCATGAACTTGGATATGAGTTGTACCTGATGTAGTGAGGAACTCGACACCAACAGTAGCTTTGTCTAAGTCCTCGGACTTTAGGATCATGATAAGCCTATCAAAAAGAAGCTGAGCTCCACTAAGTAACCCAAGAACGAACTCCATTTTGGTCACTTCCAACATGTGAGACTCTAGATTGGCTTCAGAAACAACCAAACGGAACTGCTGTGTCGAGAGTTGCTCTTTTGGTGCATCCAACAATAATGGGAGAAAACTAATCATGAAGAAGGATACTGACCAAACAGACTGACCACATAATAGGGCAGATGGCCATTGGCATTCTGAACAAGGTGAACTCGGTAAACCAATAACAAGTTGTAAAGCACCAGCAAGGAAAACCAGTTTCATGAGTCACTGGGAAAAGGGTACAAGATTAGCAGGCACACCAACTGCTTCATAAGTCATACTGGCCGTCTCTGTCTCTGAAAGTTTCCCACCACAGGAATAGACGGTAAAGAGGGAAAAAAATGTCTCACTGACAGGCTACCAAGTTTTGGAACTCGTCATTTGTTCACAAATAGCAATATCACGACCAGTGTAGTCAATATCTGCAATATATGGACACTTAGACAAAAGGGTGTGATAGAGAATAACATTTAACTTGTTGGTCCAAGTCGAGGAAAATATGCCCCCATGCTTCCCATCAACTGTAAGCCCCTTCTTACAATAATCACAAGTTTTGAAGGAGGACATATCAGTAGTTTCCATTTCATCCACTGTGTGAAGCAAAAGAATTTTCATCAATGTCAATGAAGCAGTGACGTCTCTCAAAGTCAATTGCCAACTAATCATTGCTGAAATATCAAACAAGCTGATAATGGAAGAATCTGTTGCTAGCATAGTAGAATCTTTGAAACCATAAAGTCTTCTCTCGCTATGCAACCCTTTAGCAAACAAACTATTGACATCCCTTCTCAAGACCCATCCCGAATTTCACCTTGAAACCCGAAGTAAATCCTGCAGGGACCACCTCCAAGGAAAGTTTACCGAAAAATTCGGTATAACCTCCCTTGAAAATGGACAACCATTCCTAATAAAACCTGCATACACTTCTGATAAATCAAAACCAATCTTAAACTCCTGGAGCCTTTATGCTCCCCCAAATCACAACATCTCCCAATTATTTACTAACTTTAATAAGAATAATCCCACAACCAACAATCACAGTTCAGAACAATTCTAATTGAGAGAAAATGAACTAGAAATTTAGAAATGAGCGGAAACTATACTATTGACTATGCCTCTTCTCCATGTACGTCCAACCTCAACTATGATAACCTACAAGTACGTCCGACCTCAACTATGATAACCTACAAACTGAGCATTTTTAAAACGAAGAGCCCAGGGGAAAACATTTGAAACTGTTATAGAGTGAGTGGACAAAAATAAATTTAAAAAGAAATAAATCTTTATGCTTTCTCGATTTATCTTCTGTGGAAATACAATTAACGGCATGCAACAATCTCAAAAACTTTTAAAAATTTACCGAATTTACCGAAACGTGACTAGCCGCGCTAGTCACCAACACTTCATAAAAATAGAGCCTCTCAGGCTAAAATAAAATATGTATGTATTACACTCGTCATATCCCTTGTATGAATTTTCTTGAAACAACAAAGACAAATAGAAATTCACACAAGGCTACGACGCTTGCGTCTAACGCTCACGTAGCACCATAATAGAATTTTACCTCATTATGATAGAAAAGACGGTGTATAAATATATACGCGCATATCCCATATATAAATTATTATATTTATATAGGGCTACGACGATTGCGTCTAACGCTCACGTTGCACCATAATGGAATTTTTCCTCACTATAGTGGAAAAGCACGTATAGCTAGCTAGCATTTCTTCATATACATATTATTCTCATAATCATCCAAATATGGATATAAATATACTCACCGAAATTCTCAATTTCAGTTATTCTCTAACAACAAAAATTATTTCGCATGCACATTATTTAAAACAAAAGTCAACTCACAACTTTAGGCCTAAGCCTGATGTCAATCTGAGGTCTCTTCTGCTTGAGCCTCCTCACGTCCTGTTTCCAAATGTAAAATTAATTTCCCAACTAAAAATCCAATATTTAAACAAAATAGGCAAAATTAACCGAGAGCCATACTCACGCTCATCATTGCCTAACTTCGATACGGTCCACACCTCAACACTAAAACCAGCAGCCTTAACTACACCCTTCCACAGATTATATGACTTTAATCCAACGACCGGATTCTACCTTATTAATCCGCCAAAATTACCAAACTTCGGAAATTCACAAACCTATCCAAAACTCATCCAAAAATTCCATAATTCACATCAATAAACTCCCTTTAATATTCTACATTTAAAACCATAAAAATCTACCAAACAGCGGCGGCCGGAGGCTGACTCCGGCGACCTCCAATGCCCACCAAATTTTAACAGTAGCTTCCTCTCAACCTACTCTACAACTTTCTTAACTAGCACAACACCCAATTTCAAGCCTAACTATGCCAATCAAACAAAAACATCATAAAAGAACCCTAGAAACTTTAAGCCTTCAATTCTCCTTACCTAGCTCGAGTTAGGATGAATCCTTTTAGGGGTTTGCTGCTGGAAGGGAGAGCTTCAAGACGAGATAGGCAGCTCCGATTTTGGTGGCCGGAAAAAGAAGTTCCGGCGAGAATGCCCCCGCGCACAGCCGTGACTTCTCGGCGATCGTTCTCCTTCACGGCGGCGCGACACGGGCTGCCACCTATCCAAACTTGTAGAGGATGCTCCAAGCTTCAAATCGACACCAAGCACGCCTCCTATCTCGGTCGGACGGCGGCCGGAAAGTTTCCGGGTCGGGAGAGCTCGGAGAGAAGTCGGGAGGGAGAGGAGAAGAGAGAGAGAGAGGAGAAATGGTGTTTGGGCCTCACACCAACCCAGTCCAACACCCTTATACCAACCCACTCAAAAATAAAACACCCTGAAAAAATAATAGCCTAATAAAAATTACCTTTACTAGCTAAAATTTACCATTTTTACCGTCATCAAATTTTTCTCCTACGAATAATCCTCCGAAAATAACCATCCCCCAAACCCCTTTAGGGACCAATTAAACTATAACCTCAATGACGGAGACGGTAAAATTCTTATTATAACCAAGCTAATAAACAAGGTAAAAATTTATGGGTCGGGATGTGACATCCCTTGTCACTATCTCAATCCACTCATCAGGATGCCCACTTTCCTCTCTAACTTCATATTTCAAGTAATTACGAGACAACTTTAACGTACCATATATGAAGCTCCCCAAAACTCGGCTAACATCAAGAAGAATTAAAGGCGATGAAGCGAATACCTGAGACAAGGATGGCTGATTCATTGCACCCATGTTGTCGAATTCGTCCGTGTGAAGGATAATAGACTGCTTCGTTTCACAATGACAAAGTTGAAAGCAACAATTGAGAGTGTCTTAACTTAATTTGCTGTAGATTGGCCATCACCAGAGCATATCACCCTCGCAGTGTCAAGCTTGACCCCTTCACTAACAGTAGAATCCAGCCCCAGTGCATTCCCGTCACTTGCAATTTCAGCACGCCACATTCGTTCCAGCATGAGTACAGAATTCACTTTGCCACACTCGTGTCCAGCAAACAATTTGTCCTCACCAATAGGGCCAATCAAAAAGCCATTACTGGTGAAGGCAAAACAAGGCCAAGTGACTTCAGACAATGCCCTGCTGGACTGATCAAAACTATCCAATTTGTGTATTGCCACAGCAAACTCCTGTTTGTAACATTCACCATGATACACCACAGTTAACTCGTGGTTGTAAAATGCATCATTCATAGTGACCTGGTGCACAATAGTAGAATCAGAACAACAAGGGTCATCAGAAATGAAACTAGCAACGCGAGAGCTAAATTTGTTAACAGCTGCCGGTATGATCGAGTAGCTCAGTAGCAGAAGTCACCCTGCTAATCTCAATTACAACAGGAGCCTCATCAGATGTGTGAGAGTGAAATTGATAACTCAAATAAGAAGAATGACATGAACCATGACCCTTGGAATGAATGAACGTAGTCAGGTCCAAAGCAACAGTCACACGTAGACTCTTTCCATTGTAAACATGTCCTTTTTCCCCAGATGTTTGTTTCAATTCAGAAGCAAACATAGTGGATCCCTTATCCAAGTCGTCTTCCCTTTCCTCGTGCGCCATGTCACCAGCACCAACAGCAATAATCTGACAAATTGAAGACTGCATTCTCAATTCATCCATGCCCGAAAGACAACCCACAACTTCCGTTCCTGAAGCTAGAGAGCAGGAGGTGGTTGTTTTGGCCACACCAGTAAGTCTGGGCGAGCAAAGTCTCTTTTAGTTGTTGCGGGCGTGCCACCGCGCGGACGCGGAATGTAGTGGTTGTAATAGCGGGGTGCGCTTAGCCTTCTGCTTCTAATCAAGCGACTGAGGATGCAGAGAGCACCAACTCCACCGCAGGGTTCTTCAGATTCGCCTTGCGTACTGGGCAAGGACTTACAATAGTCCGCCTGAGCGTCACAATATCGATACTCGACGTAGGATCGAGCAGAGCTTCAATTGGGAAGGAGAGAAAAAAAGAAAGAGAAAGCTCCGGAGAGCGTACGGGGAAACGAAAGGAAAGCTCCGGGGAGCGTCTGAGGTTCGACTAGGTCGAGAATTGTATTGTATTTTGTAGAGTTGAGTTGTTGATTTGTTGTTGTGTTTAGTTGTCGTGCTCGAACTCCTTTATATAGAATTACTTAGGGCCACAGGTATTGGCCCAAAACATGTCAAAGACTTGTAGGAGTCTTCAACATTTAGATTGCATCGTAGGCAGCCCTTATCAACTCTTTGTCGTTGCTCTTCTTGAAGGTAATAGAGTTGGTTTAGAATACATTCTTCTCACGGACGTATGCATGGATCACACATAGCTTAGGATGGTTGCATCCTCACTTGATTACTTCCCTCCATGCACTAATAGCAAAGTGATATATGCAGATATATACTCATCTATATGTATATAGATAGGATAATCCTTCATGTCCAGGACTCCTAGGCGAAGTCTCTGCTCCGCATATGTATGGACTTCTAGGGAAGCCTCCTCCACCAAGCAATTAAACAGTTGACCGGTCAACT